>NW_027471169.1:0-28443 GCF_051020765.1 Lasioglossum baleicum
AACCGTTTGAGGACGCTTCCAATTGACATAAAGTCAAACGCTTTACCGGAGACCTTACCTTTCACGAAACTGACCCACTTCATCGAGAGTATAACTTCGAGTTCAGGGATTGAAATTAGAATTCTATTGAGTGACGGTCACCTTAACAACATATACGAATGAGAAGATCGAGTGTCAAACCGATTGAAATCATTGCCGCCTTATGTGAGAGACGAACGGCTGTGTCTATAGCTACACCTATTCTGCGATTCCGACAGTCAAACCAGGTATTCCTGGAGTAAATCTGCTGCAGAGTATTGGCAATAGGCGACTTAGTTCACGGTATGAATACCAAATTAGTGCTTCTAACCGTTCGAGAGCGTTCCAAATTGGTAGAAAGTCAAACGATTTATCGAAAGCCTTACCTACCGCGATCCTCGCCGGCTTCATCGAGAGTGTAAGTTCGTGTTCACAGAAAGAAATTAATATTCATTTCATTGACGGGCATCTTAACTTCATATGTGAATTAGAAGATCGATGGTCAATCATTTCGTGAACGTTTTCAATTTCCTTGAGAGAAGAACGGCCATGTCATTAGCTGCAATTATCCTGTTATTCGAATAGTCAAACCTGGCATTCCTGGAGTGAATCCACAGTACAGTATTGGCAATAGATACCTTAATTCACTGCTTGAATGTTAAGGTAGAGCGTCAAATCGTTTCAGAACGTAACCAACTCCAATAAAGATATACGATTTACCGATAATCTTGCCGCCCGTGAAACTAAATCGCCGTATCGAGAGTATAACTTCGTGTTTATGGTAACACATTGTTACACATTTTAGTGATGGATCACTAAATTCATATATGAATTGGATTATCGATTGTCAAACCGTTCGAAAGCACCACCAACCTTCTTGAGAGTCGAACGGCGAGGTCAATAGCTTTACCTATCCTGTGAATCTGAGAGTCATATCAGGCAATACGGTAGTAAATCCGCTGACCTCTATTGGCACTGAACACCATAATTCACGGCATGAATGCTAAAGAGGAGCATCAAACCGTTTCAGAACGATATGAATTTCTAGAAAGTCAATCGTTTTACAGAATACCTTTCCCACTGAAAAATTAGCCCGCCGTATCGGGAGTATAACTTCAAGTTGAGAGGAAGAAGTAAATCGTCATTTCAGTGACGGGCACCTTTGCTTCATGCATAAATTAGGAGATCGGTGGTCAAAGATTTCGAGAACATTACCACCCTCTTTGAGGTTCGAACGTCTAAGACAATATCTTCACCTGTCCTGTGATTCCGAGGGACAAACCATGTATAATGGGAGTAACTCCGCGGCACAGTATTAGCCTTAGGCAGCCGACATCAGGGTGTGGACGTTAAAGTATAGAGGCATATCGCTGTAGAACTCAACTTATTTCTATAGAGTCAAGCTTTCTGCCGAAGGCCTTACTTTCCGAGAACCTACCCCTTCCTACGACGAGTATAACCTCGTGTCCAGAGCAACAAATTATAATTCACATTAGTGACGTGCGCCAGAAATTCATGTATGAATTAGAATATGTAGTGTCAAACTTTTCGGGAACTTTCCCACAATCTTTGTGAGTCGGATGGCTGAGTCAATACCTTCACCTATACTGTGATTACGAGAGTCAAACCAAGTATTCCGGAATGATATGCCCTATGCAGTATTTGCAATAGACACCTTACTTCACGGTTTGAATTTGCAGTAGAGCGTCAATAACTTTGAGATCGACAACAATTGGTATAAAGTAAAACGCCAAACTGATGACTTCACACACCGAAAGCCAAATCCGTTGTATTGGGAGTATAACATCGTGTTCAGAGGATCAAATTGATTTACATTTTACTGACGGGCACCCTAATTTCATGCATGAATTAGAAGATCGATTGTATAACTGTTCGAGAGCGATACCTACATCTTTGAGAATCGAACGACTGGGTCAAAAGCTTCACCTATCCTGCGGTTCAGAGAGTCATATCAGGTAATACGAGAGTAAATCCGCTGATGTGTGTTGGCAATAGACACGTTAATCTACGGTATGAATATTAAAGTGGAGCGTCAAACCGTTGCGGAATGCCACCTATTCGTATAAAGGCATACATTTTCCCGAATACCTTACCATCCGAGAACCTATCTCGCTGCAGCGAGTGTCATGCTAAATGTTTACGGAGAAAAATTAGTAGACATGTTAGCAGACGGGCACCACATTTTCTAGTATAAATGTCAAAATCGCGAGTCAAGCAGTTAGTAAGCCATACCACATTTGAGAACGCGATCAATTGCTATAATGTCAAACTTTTCACCGAATATATCACCATCTGCGAACCACACCCGCGTAAACGAGAGTATAACGTCGGGCTCAGAGGAACATATTGGTATACATTTTAGTGACGTGCACCTTAATTTCATTACTGAATTAGAAAATGGAGTGCCAAACTTTTCGAGATCTTTCCCACCTTCTTTGAGATTCGAACCGGTGAGTGAATAGCTGCATATAACCTGTGATTCCAAATGTGAAACGAAACATACAAGGAGTAAATACGCTCTACAGCAACGGTAATGGGTACGTTAATTCGCAGTTTCAGTATTAGAGTAAAGCGACAAACCCTTGTAGATCGATACCTATTGATGTGCAGTCAAGCTTTTTAGCGAAGGCCTTGCATACCGAGAACCTATCCCGCTGAATCGAGAGAATAATTTCTTATCCAGATAAACAAATTTAGTGCATATTCTAGTGTCAGCCACCTTAATTTCATGTACAAATTAGAAGATCGAGAGTCAGGCTGTCGGAGAGCGTTATCAACTTTCTTGCGAGTCGCACGGGTAAGCCAATAGCGTTACCGATCCTGCGATACTAAGAGTCAAACTAAATACTACGGGAGAAAATTCCCCGTACAGCATTGGCAATGTACAACTTAATCCACGGAATGAATATTAAAACAGACCGTCAGGCTGTTGTAGAACGTTACCTATTCATATGAATTCAAACATTTTACCGAAAGCCGAACCTTCGGAGTAGCAAACCCGCTGTATCCAGAGTATATCTTCGTGTTCAGAGGAGCACCATGGCATACGTTTCAGTGATTGGGCACCATAGTTTCATGTATAAACATCGTTGCGGGTCAAACTGTTCCTGAACGTTAGCACGTTCCTTGAGAGACACACCGCTCAATCATTAGCACCATCTATCCAATTATTTCGCGAGTCAAACAAGGTATTCCGGGAGTAAATCCTCTTCGCAGTATTGGCGTTATTCACCCTACTTTCAGGTATAAATATTAATGTGCAGTGTTATACTAATGACGAACGGTACGAATTGGCGCAGAGTCAAACTTCTTGCCAATGGCCTTTCCTTCCAGGAACCCATGCAGCTGAAGCCATTGGCTTGCTTAGTGTTCACCGGAACAAATTTGTAGACATTCTGGGCGACGGTCCTTTTATTTTCATGTAAGATTTGGACGATCGATGGACGAATGGTGCGAGAATGTTTCCACCTTCGTCGAGATTCCAACTTCTAAATCAATAGATATACGTATCCTGCACGTCCGCCGGTCAGACCACGTATTCTGAGTGAACACAGAGTACAGTATAACCAATGGACACGATAATTCACGGTACGAATATTAAACAGCAGTTTCAAACCTTTTTCGGCCGTTGCAAATTTTTATAACGTCAAACTTTCTACCGAAGACCTTAGCCTCCGATATCGTAACCTGCTGTATCGCTAGCCTAAAGGGCTAGCTCTTCATGGCAACAACTATTATTCCATTTAGTGACGGGCTTTGTATGCATAAGAAGATCGATAGGCATTCTGTTCCAGAACGTTCTGTGAGATTCGAACAGATAAGTCAATAGCTTCATCTATCCTGCGATTCCGGGGTCCAATCCTGGTTTTCCGGGAGTAAATCCACTGAACAGTATTGACAATAGACACTTTAATTCACGCATTAAATATGAATGTACAGAGTCACAAAGTTGTACAACGTAACCTATTGGTATAGGGCCTAACTTTTCATGGTAGGCCGTACCATTCGAGAAGCTAACCCGCTGTATCGAGAGTATAACATCGAGCTCCGAGGAACATGTTACTATACATTATTGAGACGTGCACCTTAATCTATGTATCAATTAGAAGATAGAGGTTCAAGCCGTTACAGAACGTTACCACCATCTATGACATTTGAACGGCTAGGTCAGTAGCTTCAGCTATGCTGTGATTCCTAGACTCATATCAGGTAACATCGGAGCAAATCCGCTGAACTGTATTGCCAATAAACACCATAATTTACGGTGTGAATATTAAAGTGGAGCGTCAGTTTGAGAACGTCACCAATTCTTATAATGTCAAGCATTCGATCGAAGACCTTACACTCCGAAAAACTAATCCGCTGTATTGAGAGAATAACTTCGTGTTCAGAGAAAGACATGAGTACTCATTTCAGTGACAGTCACCTTAACATCATGTATGACTTATCCGATCGAGCGTCAAACCGTTCGAGAAAGTTACCACCTTCTATGAGAGACGAACGGCTAAGTGAATAGATACGCATATATTGTGAATCCGAATGTCTAACCAGATATTCCGGGCGTAAATGCGGTATGCAGCATTGACAAGAGACACCACAATTCACGGTTTGAATATTAAAGCAGGCCGTCAAGCCGATGTAGAACAAAGCCCATAGGTATAGGGTCAAACTTGTTACACAATGCCTTTCCCCCCGAAAAATTAAATCGCTGTATCGGGATTACAGCACCGTCTTGATAGGTACAAACTATTATACATTTAGTGACGTGCACCATAATTTCGAGCATGAGTTACAAGATCGATTGTCAAACCATGGGAGGACGTCACCGCCTCCTGTAAGAGACGAATGGCTATCTCAATAGCTCCACCTGTCCTGTGATCAGGAGGGTCCAACCATGTATTCCGGGAGAAAGTTCGATGGGAAGTTTTGGCCATAGGCACCTTAAATCGCGGTTTGAATATTACAGGAGAGCGTCAAACAACTTGAGTTCATTACCAATTACTATAAAGTCAAACGATATACCGAAGGCCTTACCCACCGAAATACTAACCAGCTGTATCGAGAGTATTACTCCGTGTTCAGAGAACGAAATAAGTATCCATTTCAGTGACAGGCATCTTAGCTTCATGTTTAAATTAGAAAATTGATGGCCAAACCGCTCGAGCACGATTCCATCCTCTTCCTGACTTGAACGGATCGGTCAATAGCTTCACCTATCCTGTGATTGTATGAGTCGAACCATGCATTCCGGGAGTTAATACGCTGAACAGTTTAGGTAGCCAACACCTCAATTCGCGGTATAAATATTAAAGTAGAGAGATAATCCTTATGAGAACGTTACCAATTGGAATAAAGTCAAACGATTTATTCAATTCCTAACCCACCGAAAGCCTACCGCGATATATCGAGAGCATAACTTGGTGTTCAGGGGAACAAATTAGTATACATTTATGTGACGTGCTCCTTAACTTCATGTATGAATAAGTAGATTGAGGGCAAACCGTTCGAGAACGATACCACCTTCTTTGGCTGTCGAATGGCTAAGTCAGTAGCTTCACCAATCTTCTGATTCCGACAGACAAACCAGATATTCCTGGAGAAAATGCGTTGATCAGTACTGGCAATGAGCTCCTTAAATGAAGGTATGAATAAATAAATATAGAGTGTCAATCCCTTTGAGAACGTTACCAAATGTTATAGATTCAAAAGCTTCTCCGAAGACCTTACCCTCCGAAAAACTAACCCGTTGTATCGGGAGTATAACTTCGTGCTCGGAGAAAGAAATTAGTATTCACTTCTGTGACGGGCACCCTAATTTCTTGTATGAATGAGGAAACCGATTTTCAAACCGTTCGAAATCGTTACCACCTTCTTTGCGAGTTGAACGGATAAGTCAGTAGGTTCACCTATCTTGTGATTCCGAGAGTCCATCCAGTTATAACGCAATTACATTCACTGCATTGATCTGGCAATAGACACCTTAATGCATGGTTTGAATTTAAACTGGAGCGATAATAATTATGGTATCGACAACAATTGGTATAAAGTAAAACGTTTTACTGATGACCTCACCGATCGAAAGCCTAATCCGTTGTTTCGGGAGTATAACATCGTGTTCAGAGGAACAGATCAACTTGCATTTTAGTGACTGGCACCATAATTTCATGTGTGAATTAGAAGATCGGGGGTCAAACGTTTCGAGAACGTTACAACCTTCTGTGAGATTCGCATGGCTAAGGCAATAGCTTCACCTTTCCTGTGATTCCAAGGGTGAAACCAAATATACCGGAAGTAAATCCCCAGTACAGGATTAGCAATAGGCAACTTAATTAACTGTCTCCATATAAATGTACTAAGGCGAATCATTGAGGAACATTACCTTCTGGTTCAGGATCAAACTTTTTGCCGAAGGCCTTACCTTCCGAGATCATAACCCGCTGTATTCAGAGTACAACTCCGTGTTTCAGGAAAAACAGTGGTATACATTTTAGTGACGGCGCATGAAATTCATGTATGAATACGAAGATCGAGAGTCAAACCGTCCGAGAACGTTACGATGTTATTCTAACAGCTACATGAATAGCTTCACATATCCTGTGTTTCCAAGAGTCATGCCAGGTATTCCCGGAATAATACCGATGGTCAGTATTGGCAATAGGCACCTTAATCCACGGTTTGAATATTAAAGCAGACAGTCAAACCGTTCAAGAACCATACATATTGCACACATTCAATCGCTTTACCGAAACCCTTACCGCCCGAAAAGCTATCCCGCCGTATCAAGAGTATTACTTCATGATTGAAGAAACACATTAGTGTAAATTTTGGTGACGGGGACCTTAATTTCATGTATGCATTAGAAGATCGAGTGTCAAATCGATGGAGTACTTTACCGCCTTCATTGGGAATAGAGCAGTTGATTCAATAGCTACACCTCTCCTGTGATTCCGAGAGTCAAGCCAGGTATTTCCAGAGAAATCAGCTGATCAGTATGGGAATTGGACACACTATTTCACGGTATAAATATTAGAGTACAGAGTCAATCGATTGTAGAACGTTACCTGTTGATATTGTTTCATACTTTGTACCCTAGACCTGACAATACGAGAACATATCCCGCTGCATGCAGAGTATAACTTCCTGTTCAGCGAAACAAATTATAATACATTTTAGGGACGGACGCCTTAATTTCATGTACGAATAAGAAGATCGAGAAACAAGCCGATCGAAAGTCATGCCGTTCGAGATCGTACCAACCTTCTTTGGGAGACGAACGGCTGAGTCAATAGCTTCAGATAACCTGTGCTATCGGGAGTCATATTAGGTATGACAGCAGTCAATGCGCTGTACACTATTGGCAATGGACGCATTAATTCACGACATGGGTATTAAAGTAGAGCTTCAAACCGTTGGACATAATTGCCAAATGGTATAAAGTCAAACTATTACCCGATGCCTTCTCCACCAAGAGCATTACGTGCTGTAGCGAGTGTCATCCTTAGTCCACACAGAAACAGACTTGTTGACACTGTAGCAGACGGACACCTTATTTTCATGTATGCGAAACATAATCGGGAATCAATCCGTTCGAGAACGTTCCCACGTACTTTGGAATTCGGACGGCTAAGTCAAAAGCATCACCTATCCTGTGATTCCAGGAGTGAATAGAAGTATTCCGGAAGTAAATCCACAGTACAGCATTGACAAGAGACACCTTAATTCACCTCATCAATATCGAAATACTGAGGCGATCCACTGTAGAGCGCGGCCTACTGGTATAGGATCAAGCTTTTAACCGATGGCCTTTCCCTCCGAAAACCTAACCTAGTGAATCGAGGGTATAACATCGTGTTCAGAGGAACAAATTTGTGTACGTATTAGACACGCGCACCTTAGTTTCATGTGTGAGTAGGAAGATCAATTGTTATACCGTTTGTGAACGATACCACCTTTTTCGAGAAACGTTCTCCTCAGTGACGAGCTTCACCCATCCCGTGACTCGGAGATTCAAATCACGTATTCCTGGAGAAAATCCGCTGTATAGTATTGGCGATAAATACCGCAAATAGCGGCACGAAAATCAATGTACAGAGTCAACCCGCTGTAGAAAGGTACCATTTTGCTAAAATGTCGTACGCTTTACAAAATACTTTAACCTCCGAAAAATTAACCCGCTGTATCCAGAGTATAACTATCTGTTCAGAGAAAGATATTAGTATTCATTTCAGCGGCGGGCAGTTTTTTTTCATGTATAAATTAGAAAATTGAGGATCAAACATTTACAGATCTTTCCCACTTCCTTTGAGCGTCGAACGGCTGTGTAAATGGCATAACCTATAGATGTGATTCCGAGTGCCAAGCCTGGTACTCCAGGAGCAATTGCGCTAAACAGAATTGGCAATAGACGCCGTAATTCACGGTTTGAATGTTAAAGTATATCGTAAATTCGTCTGAGAAAGATGAGAGTAGGAATAAAGTTAAACATTTACCGAAGACCATACCCTCTGAATAACTATCCCGCTGTATCGAGAGTACAACATCGTGTTCAATAAAACCAATTAGTAGACATTTTAGTGACGGGCACCTTATTATCATGTAAGAGTTAGAAGATCGAGTGTCAAGCAGTTCGATAACGTTATCGCCTTCTTTGAGAGTCACACAGCTAAGTCAAGAGCTTAACTCATACTGTGATTCGGAGAGTCAAACCAGATGATCCGGGAGTAAATGCACAGAGCAGTATTTGTAATAGACACATTAGTTCATGGTTTGAATATTAAAGTCGAACGTCAAACGGTTTGATAACATTACCCCCCTCCTTGAGATTCGAACGGATAAATCAATAGCTTCACCTATCCAGTGATTCGTAGAGTCAAGCCAGGTATTCCAGGAGTAAATCCGCTGAACATTGTTGACAACAAACGTGCTTAATCAAGCGGTATGAATATTAAGGTACATAGTCGTGGGTGAACATTTCCACTTTGTATTTGGTCAATCTTCTTACGGATGGTCCTTCCTACCGAGAACCTATCACGCTGAATCGACAGTATAACTTCGTGTTTCTAGAAGTCAAGTAGTATCCATTTTAGTGACGGCACCTTAATTTCATGTACGAAATATAGAGATCGAGGGCCATACCGTTGTGGAAGTCATCCACCTTCACAGCGGATCGACCGCATTAGACAATAGCGACACCTATCCTGTGTTTCCGGAAGACAAATCAGGTAATAAGGGAGTAAATCCGCTGAAGATTATTGGCAATTGATCCTGAATTCAGGGCATGAATATTATGTTAGTGAGTCATACCCTTGAAGAACATTACCAATTCGTATAAAGGCATTCCTTTTACCGGATAGCTTACTTACCGCGAAGATAACCAGTCATATCGTGAGTATAACTTCATGTTCAGAGGATCAAATTAGGTAACATTTTAGTGAAGGGCACTGTAATTTCATTGTGAATAAGAAGATCGAGTGTCAAACCTTCCGAGAAAGTTGCCATCATCTTTGAGATTTGCACGGGTATATCACTAGCTTCATAAATCCGGTGATTCCGAAACCCAAACGAGGTATTCCGGGAGTAAATGCACAGAGCAGTATTGATAAAGGACACATTAGTTCACGGTTTGAATATTAAACTTGAACGTCAAGCCGTTCGTGCACGTTACACCATTCTGTGAGGGACGAAACGCTGAGTGTACAGCTTCACCGTTCCTGTGATACCGTAAGTCAAACTACATATTCCGCAAGTAAATGCTCTGTACAGTATTGCCAATAGACACATTATTTCACGGTTTCCATAATAAAGAAGGCGGTCAATGCATTCGAGAGCGTTACCAATTGGGTTAAAGTCACACGTTTTACAGAAGGTCTTACATTCCACGAACCTCATCCCCTCCATTGAGAGTATAACTTCGTGATCAGCGAAAGATAGTATTCATGTCAGTGTCAGGCTTCAGAACTTTATGCATGAGATAGAAGGTCGAGGGTCTAACCGCTCGAGAACGTTGCTACCTTCTGTGAGAGGCAATGGGCTAAGTCAGTAGCTTCACCTATCCAATGATTCGATGATTCAAACGATTCGAGAACTTAATCCTCTATATCGACAGTATAACTTCGGGATCAGAAATACAATTTAGTATACATTTTAGTGACGGGCACATTAATTTCATGTATGAATTAGAAGATCGAGGGCCAAACAGTTCGGGAACACTACCACTCTCATTCAGATTCGAAGTGTTAGGTCAACAGCTTCGACTACCCTGTGATTCTGAGTGGCCAACAAGGTAGTCCGTGAGTAAATCCGCAGAACAGTATTGGCATTGGACACCATACTCCACGGTATTGATATTAAAGTAGTGCGTCACAGAATTTGAGAACGTTACCAATTGGTATAACGTCAAACGTATTACTGAATGCCTCACGCTCCGAACGCCTAATCCGCTGTATCGAGAGTATAACATCGTGCTCAGAGGAACCTATTACTATACATAATAGAGAAGGGCATCTTAATTGAAAGTATCAGTTAGACGGTAGACGGTCAAGACGTACGAGAACGATAGCACCATCCTTGATTGTTGAACGGCTAAGTCAATAGAATCGGATATCCAGCGATTCCGAAGGTCAAATTGGGTATTCGTGCTGAGAACTCGCGTTGCAGTATGGCACTAGACACACTATTTCTCAGTATAAATATCATAGTCCGGACACAAACCGAAGTGGATCGTTACGAATTAGTATGCAGTAAAATCTTTTACAGACAGCCTTACTTTCCGAGAAACTATCCCGCTGAGTATAACTTCGTGTTGAGAGAAACACATTAGTATGCGTTTTAGTGACGGGCACCATAACTTCATGTATGAATTAGAAAATCCATGGACCAACCGATAGAGAACGTTACCACCTTCTTTGAGAGTCGAACGGCTAGGTCAATAACTTCACCTATCCTGTGAATCCGAGAGTCATATTAGGTAATACGGGAGTAATTCCGCACAACAGTATTGATAGTGGACACCATAATTCGCAGTTAGAATATTAAAATAGAACGTCAAACCGCATGAGAACGCTCCCAATTACTATAAAGTCAAACGGATTACCGAAGACCTTACTTTCCGCGAACATTACCCGCTTCGCCCAATGTATACTTGCGTGTTCAGAGAAAAAAGCTAGTATTCGTTTCAGTGACGGGCAACATAACTTCACGTATTATTTAGAAGATCGTGGACCAAACAGTTCGGAAACGTTTCCATCTTCAACGAGGATTGATCAGCAATGCCAATAGCTACACCTATCCTGTGATTCCGAAAGTCAAACCAGGTATGCCGGGTGTAAGTCCGCTGAGCAGTATTTGCAATAAAAACATTAATTCACGGCATGACTATTAAAGTAGAGAGTCAATCCCTTTGAGAACGATACCACTTGGCGTAAAGTCATAATCTTTATCGCATACCTTACCTTCCGCGAACCTTACCGGCGTCATGGAGAGTACATGTTATTGTTCACAGAATGATGTTAGTATTCATTTCAGTAACGGGCGCCTTAACTTCATGTATGAATTAGTATGTCGATGGTCAAACCATTCGAGACCGTTAGCACACTAATTGCGAGTCCAACGGATGTGTCAATAGCTCCACCTATCCTGTGATTCCGAGAGTGAAGCCACGCATTCCTGGAATAAATCCGCTGTGCAATATTGGCAATATACCGTTTAATTTTCGGTATGAATATTAAAGCAGTAAATCAAACAGCTGTAGCACGTTACCTATTGGTATTGAGTCAAATATTTTGCGTATAGCCCAACCATCGGACATGCTAACCCGCCGTTTCGAGAATATTATTTCGTGTTCAGAGGAAGAAATTAGCAAAAATTATTGTGTCGGGCACCTTAATTTCATTATGAACAAGGAAATTGAAAGTCATGCCGGTCTAAAACGTTGCATCCTTCTCTGAGACACGAACGCCTAAGCTATCATCTTCACCTTTTCTGTGGTACCGAGAGCCAAACCAGGTATTCCTGGGGAAAATCCGCTGAACATTATTGGTAATAGACAACTTAGGACTCGGTATGAATTTTAAAGTAGAGCGTCAAACCGTTTGAGAACGTTACCAATTGGCATTACGGCATACTCTTTACCTGATATCTTAAACTCCGAGAACATATCCCGCTGTGTCGTGGGTATAACTTCGGATTAAGGGAAACGAATTAGTAGACATTTTAGTGACGGGCACGTTAATTTCATGTGTTAATTAGAAGATGGAGTGTCAAACTGTTCGAGGACGTTATCACATCTTTGAGTGTCACACATCTAAGTCAATAGCTGCAGCTATCCTGCGATTCCGAGTGTCAAACCAGGTATTCCTGAAGTAAATCCACTCAACAGAATGGGCAATTGACACTATATTTAACGGTATGAATATTAAAGCAGGCCGTCAACCCGTTGCAGAACAATGCCCGTAGGTGTAGGGTCAAACTTGATTAACAATGTCTTTCCCTCCGTAAAACTAACTCGCTGCACCGGGATTATAGCACCGTATTGTTATGTATAAACTATTATACATTTACTGGCGTGCACATTAATTTCATGCATGAATTAGAAGATCGAGTACATTTTCAAAATCATAATCGAGTGTCAAACCGTTCCAAAATGTATTAACCTTCTTAGGGAATCGCACAGCTATGTCAATAGCTTCACGCGTCCCTTGATTCCGAGAGACTGATCACGTATTCCAGGAGTAAATGCGCTGAGCAGTGTAGGTAATAGACACCTTAATTCACGGTTTGATTATTGGAGCAGACCGTTAGCCCGTTGTAGATCGTTACCAATAGCTATAAAGTCAAACGCTTTACCGACGGTCTTACCTTCCTAGAAGCTAACCCGTAGTATCGAAAATATATCTTCGCCGTAACAGGGAGAAAGTTGTACACAGCTTCGTAATCTATACCTTAATTTCATTATGAATAAGAAGATGGAGGGCCAAACAATTCCGAGAAAGTTACCACCTTCTATGAGATTCGAACGGCTAGGTCAATAGCTTCATACATCCTGTGACTCCGACAGTCGAACCAGGTATTCCGGATGTAAACCCGCTTAACCGTGTGGGCACTAATATTGTCAATGTACACAGTCAAACCGTTGTAGACGGTTACCTATTGGTAGAGAATCAAACTTTGCACTACGGTCTTAGTTTTCGTGAACCAAACCCGCTGTGTCGTTCGTATAACTTCGTCTTCAGGGCAGAAAGTTCGTATACACTTCATATCTGGGCTCCTTCATTTCGTGTTTGGTTTAGAAGACCGAGTGTCAATCTTTTCGAGAACAATGCCATCTTCTTAGAGTGTCGAACGGCTAAGTCAATAGCTTCACCTATCCATTGAATCCGAGAGTCATATCAGGTAATCCGAGAGTAAATCCGCCGAAGGGTATTGGCAGTGGACACCTTAATTCACAGTCTGAATATTAAGGTAGAGCATCAAACCGTTTGAGACCGTTACCAATTGCAGTAGAGTTAAACGTCTTTCCGAAGACCTCATCCTCCGATAAACTATCCCGCTGAATCGAGAGTATAATACCGTGTTCGGGTGTACGAACTAATATACATTTTAGTGACGGGCACCTTAATCCACGGTTTAAATGTTAAAGTAGAGCGTTAAACCGTTTGAGAGGTTACCAGTTGGTATAAAGCCAAACCTTTTAACGAAACCTTCCCCGCCGATGAGGTAACAAACTCCATTGAGAATATAACTTCGTGTTTAGAGAATCCTATTAGTACACATTATAATGATTGCATCCTAACATTATGTAATAATAGAATGTGGTGGGTAAAAGGGTACGAGGTCGTTACCGCTCTCAATGATATTCGTTCGGCTAAATGAATAGCTTAGCATATTCCGAGAGTGATACCAGGTATTCCGGGAGTAATTACGCTGCACACTATTGGCATTAGACACACTATTTGACGGTATAAATATTTAAGTGCAGAGTTCAACCGTTGTAGAATGTTACTTATTGGTATAGAGTCAAACTTTTCGCAGAAAGCCCGACCTTGGAGTAGCTGAACCGCGGTATCCTGATTATAACTTCGTGTTAAGAGAAACAAAGTGGTATACGATTTAGTGACGAGGGCCTCAATTTCAAGTATGTATTAGGTAATCGAGTATTGAATGTTTCAAGAATGTTGCAACTTTCTGTGAGAGACGAACGGCTACGTCAATAGCTTCACTTATCATGCGACTCCGAGAGTCAAACTGGTACACCGGGAGTGAAATCGCTGAACAGTATTGGCAATAGACACTATAATTCACGGTTTGAACATTAAAGTAGAAAGACAAACTGTAGGCGATCGTTACCAAATGGTATAGAGTGACTCGTTTTACCGAAGGCCTTACTTTCGGAGAACATAATTCGCTGCATCGAAAGTATAACTTCGTGATTAGAGAAGACATTATAATACATTTTGTTGACGGCACCATAAATTCATGTATGAATTAGAATATCGAGGGTGAAACAGTGCGAGAACGTAAGCACCATTTTTGAGTGTCGAGCGGCTAAGACGATAGCTTCTCACATCCTGTGATTCCGAAGGGCAAAGCAGGTATTCCGGAAGTAAATCCGCTGTACGGTATTGAAATTAGACACCCTATTCGACAGTACAAATATTAAAGTGCAGAGGTAAACAGTTGATTGGTGATACTTATTGGTATAGAGTCAAACTGTTTACCGAAGGTCTTACCTTCGGTGAATCTAATCCGCAGTTTCGGGAGTACAAGTTCTTGTTCAGAGAAAGAACTACTAATCATTTCAGAGACGGGCACCTTGACTTCTTGAATGAAGTAGATGGTTGAGTTTCAAACAGCTGGAGATCGTTGCCAATTTCTGTGAAACAGGAACAACTAAGTCAATAGCATCACCCATCCTGCGATTCCGGCAGTCAAAACTGGTATTCCAATAGAAGATCCTGTGGACAGTATTGGCAATAGACACATTAATTCACGGATTGGATATTAAAATAGAGCGTCAGACCATTTATGATCGTTACCAATTACTATAATCTCAACAGTTTCACCGGAGACCTTACCTTCTGCGAACCTCACCCGCTTCATCGAGAGTATAACTTCGTGTTCAGCGAAAGAAAGTGGTGGTCATTTCAGTCACGGACACCATATTTTCTTGTTTGAGTTACTAGATCGAGGGTCAAACCTTTCGAGAATGTTGCCACCGTCTGTGAGAGACAAACGGCGAAGTCATTAGCTTCACGTATCCTGCGATTCCGAGACCCAAACTAGGTATTCAGGGAGAAAGTAGGCTGCTCAGTATGGGCATTCGACGCCTTTATTAACGGTATGAATATTAAAGTACAGAGTCAAACCCCTATAGAACGGTACCAATTCCTAAAGAGTGAACTTCTTACAGAAGGCCTCACATTCCGTGGGGCTAATCCGTTCTCTCGAGGGTGTATCATCGTGTCTATAGGAGCAAATTAGGACACATTTCACAGTCGGCACCGTAATTTCATGTATGAATTAGAAGATCAAGTGTAAATCCCTTCGATATCAGTACCTTGCCTTGTTTGAGAAGCGAAGGGCTAAGTCAACAGCTTCCCCAATCCTGTGATTCCGAGAGTAAAACCAGATAATCTGGGAGTATATCCACTGTACAGTATGACATGAGATACCCTATTTGGCGGTATAAATATAAAAGTGCAGCATTAAACCGTTGTAGAACGTTACGGACCCGTATAGGGTCAAAGTAAATACCAAATGCCTTGCGGTCCGAGAAGCTAACCCACCGAATGGATGCTATCGCCACATGTATAGGGATACGCATTAGTAAACAATTCAGTGACGGGACTTTAGATTCCTGTATGGATAAGAATGTCGATGGTCAAATCGTTCGAGAACGCTACCACCCTCTTTGAGAGTCGAGCGGTTACGACAATATCTTCACCTATGTTGGTGATTCCTAGATCCAAACGAGGTACTCCAGGAGTACATCCGCTCTACAGCATTAGCCCTAGACAGCTTATTTCGCGGTATAAATGTTAATGCTCGGAGCCAAACTGTTGTAGATCGTTACCTATTGCTATAGAGTCAAACATGTTTCCGAAAGCCTTACATTCGGAAAAGGTAACCCGCTGTATCGAGAGCATAACTTCGTGATCAGACACGCAAACTAATGTACATTTTAATGTCGAGAATCGTAATTTCATTATGAATTAGAAGATCGAGTGTCAAACCGTTCAAGGACGTTACCACCTTCGGTGACAGACGAACGGCTATGTCTATAGCTTAACCTATGTACTGATTTGTAGAGTCAAACCACGTGATCCTGGAGTTACGCCGCTGTATAGCATTGACAATAGACACCTCAATTCAGGGTTTCCACGATAACGTAGAGCGTCAAACCGTTGTAGAACGTTTCCAGTTCTAATAGGTTCAATCCTTTTACCGCACCCCTTACCATCCGAGAACATAACTGGCTGTATGGAGGGTATAACGTCGTCTTCAGAGAAACAAATTATTATCGCTTATAGCCACTGGCACCCTGATTTCATGTATGAATTAAAAGATCGATGGTCAAGCCGTTAGAGAACGATAGCACCTTCGATGAGAGTCGAATGGCTAAGTCAATCTCTCCACCTATCTTGTGATTCCGAGAGAAAGTCCTGGTATTCCGCGACTAAACCCGCAGTACCGTATTGGAATTGCACACTCTATATAACGTTGTCAATATTATGGAACAGACTCAAACCATTGTAGAATGTTACCAATTGGTATAGAGTCAAACTTCTTACAGAAAGCATTACCTACCGTGGACCAATCCCGCCGTATCGAGAGTGTAACTTTGCGCACAGAAAAGCATATTAGTTTACATTTTAGCGAGGGGCACATTAATTTCGTGTATGGATTAGGTGCTCTACAGGCAATCTGTTCCAGAATCTTACCATTCTCTTCGCGAGTTGCACAGCTTAGTCAGTGGATTCAACTGTACTGTGATTCCGTGAGTCAAACCAGCTATGCCGGGAATAATGTATTAAAAAGTGTCGGATACAGGCACCATCATTCACGGTTTGAATATTAACGTAGTGCATCAAACCGTTTGAGATCATTTCCAATTGGACTAAAGCCAAACGTTTGCCAAGGGCCTTACCTTCCGCGAGCCTCAGCGGCTACATCGAGAGTATACGTTCGTTTTCGGAGAAGAAAATTAGAATTCATTTCAGCGTCTGGCACCTTAACTTCATGAATGAATTGGATGATTGAGGGCCAAACCGAGCCAGAACGATGCTACCTTCTGTGGGAGTTGAACGGCTATGTCAATAGCTTCAGCTATGCTGCGATTCCGAGAGTCATGCCTGTTAATACGGGTGTAAATCCGCTGAACAGTATGGGCAATAACCAACATAATTCACGGTTTGAATATTAAAGCGGAACGACAAAGAACGTAGAACGTAACCTATTAGTATGAAGTCAAACGTTTTACCGAAGGCCTTCCCTTCCGAAAATCTAACCCGCTGTATGTTGAGTATAACTTCGTATTCAGACATGCCAATTAGTACACATTTCAATGACTGGTACCTTATTTTCGTGAACAAATTGGATGAGTGAGGTTCAAGCCGTTAGAGAACGCTACCACCTTCGGTGAGAGACGAACGGCTATGTCTATAGCTTAACCTATGTACTGATTCGTAGAGTCAAACCACGTGATCCTGGAGTTACTCCGCTGTACAGCATTGACAATAGACACCTCAATTCAGGGTTTCCACGATAACGTAGAGCGTCAAACCGTTGTAGAACGTTTCCAATTCTAATAGGTTCAATCCTTTTACCGCACCCCTTACCATCCGAGAACATAACTGGCTGTATGGAGGGTATAACGTCGTCTCCAGAGAAACAAATTATTATCGCTTATAGCCACTGGCACCCTGATATTATGTATGAATTAAGAGATCGATGGTCAAGCCGTTACAGAACGATAGCACCTTCGATGAGAGTCGAATGGCTAAGTCTCTCCACCTATCTTGTGATTCCGAGAGAAAGACCTGGTATTTCGCGACTAAACCCGCAGTACCGTATTAGAATTTCACACCCTATATAACGTTATCAATATTATGGAACAGACTCAAACCATTGTAGAATGTTACCAATTGGTATAGAGTCAAACTTTTTACAGAAAGCATTGCCTACCGTGGACCAATCCCGCCGTATCGAGAGTGTAACTTTGCACACAGAAAGGCATATTAGTTTTCATTTTAGCGTCGGGCACATTAATTTCATGTATGGATTTGGTGCTCTACAGGCAATCTTTTCCAGAATGTTACCACTCTCTTTGCGAGTTGCACAGCTTAGTCAGTAGATTCACCTGTCCTGTGATTCCGTGAGTCAAACCAGGAATTCTGGGTGTGAATCCGGCGAACAGTATTGGCAAAAGATATAATAATTCACCGTATGAATATTAATGTACAGTGTCAAACCGTTTTAGGTTACATATTGGAACAGAGCCAGATTGTTTACAGAAGACCTCCCCCTCTGTGACCCTATGCCGCTGTACAGAGAGTATAACTTTGTGTCCAGAGGAAGATATTAGTTTATATTTTATTGACGTCCGCCATAATTTCAGGTATGAATTCGATGATCGATGGTCAACCCGATTGAGAACGTTGTCACCTTTCTTGAGAGTCGCACAAGTAAGTCAATAGCTTCACCTATCCTGCGACAGCGAGAGTTAGACAAGGTAATCCGGGATTACTTACAGTGAACGGAATTGGCAATAGGCAGCTTAATTCACTGCGTGAATGTTCAGGTTGAGAGCCAAACCGTCGGACAATATTACCGAATGGAAAAAAGCCATTCCATTTTACCCAATACTTTACCATCCGCGAACCCCACCCGCTGTGTTGAGAGAATAACTTCGTGTTCAGAGAACAAATTAGTATACATTTTAGTGGCGGCCACAATAATTTCATGTATGAATTAAAAGGTCGTGTGTCAAACCGTTCGATATCGATTCCACCTTCGTTCAGAGGTGAACGGCTAAATCAGATGCATTACCTATCCATTGATTCCGAGAGTCACACAAGGCATTCCAGGAGTTAGTCCACTGGAAACTATTGGCAATGGATACATCAATCCGCGGTATGTATACTAAAGGAGAAAGTCAAACCCTCGCTCGATATTAGCAACTGGAATAAAGTACTTTTTTCCAAATAGCATCACTTCTGTTATCCTATCTCGCTGTAACGAATGTATAACTTCGTGTTGAGTGAAAGATGTTAGTATACATTTTAATGTCGGGCACCTTATTTACATATACGAATAGAAAAATCGGGAGTAAGACATTTTGAGAACGTTGCCATCTACGGTAAGCGTCGAACGGCTAAGTCAACAGCTTCACATATCCTGTGATCTCAAGAGTAAAACCAGGTAATCCGCGTCCAAACCCGCTGTGCAGTAATGTCACTAGAGACGCAATTTCACAATATAAATATTGAGGAAGGGAGTCAATGCGTTGTAGAAGTGCTGTATAGTCACACATTTTATCGACAACCTCATTTTCCGGAGAGCTAACCCACTGCATCGAAATTATTGCATCGGGTTCGGAGAAACATATTATTTTACATTTCAGTGACGGGCACCCTTATTTCGTGTATGAATTATAAGATCGAGGGCTAAAGCTTTCTGGAAAGTTGCAACCGTCATTGTGAGTCGATCGTCTAAGGCAATAACTTCACGTAATCTGTGTTTCCGTGCCTCAATCCAGTAATTCCGGGCGAAAATCGAATGTGCAGTATTGGCAATCAACTCCTTTGTTCACGGCTTAAATATTAAGGTATAGGGCCAAACCGTTAGAAGTCGTTAGCAATTGGTAAAAATTCATACGCTTTATGGAAGGCATACCATCCGAGAGCTCGACCCGCTGCATCGTGAGCATAACTTCGTGCTCTGAAAAAGAAATTGGATCTAATTTCAGTGATGGGCAGCTTGTCCTGGTGCATGCGTTAGAAGATCAAGGGTCAAATCGTTCCAGAACGGTACCACCTCCATTGAGAGACGCTCTACGAAGTCAATATCTCCACCTATCCCCTGACTCCGAGAGTCAAACCAGGTATTGTCGGAGTGAATGAGCTGTTCAATATTGGCAGCATACACCCTATATCACCGTATAAATATTAATATCCAGAGTCAAACCGATGTTGATCGTTACCTGATGCAATGCAGTCAAACCTTTTACCGAAGACCATACTTTCAGAGAAGATAACCCGCTGTATTGAGATTATAACTTCGTGTTCAGAGGAACATACTAGTATACATTTCAGTGTCGAGCACCTTACTTTCATGCCTGAATTAATAGATCGAGGGTCAACCCTTCCTGATCGTTGCCACCTTCTGTGAGAGACGAACGGCTAAGTCAATAGTTTTACGTATAGTGTGATTTCGATCATTTTATTTTAGAATTATCAATTCGTATAAAGTCATTCCATTTCTGAATACATTACCTTCTGAGAACCAAGCCTGCTGTAGCGAGTGTCCTGCTTAATGTTAACGGAAACAAATTAGGAGCCGTTTTCGCAGACGGAGACAACATGTTTGTGTATAAGTATCAACATCGTGAGTCAATGCGTTCGAGAACGTTACCTTCTTCTTTGAGTGTCGCACATCTAAGTCAATTGCTGCACATATCCCGTGACTCCGAAAACCAAATCAGGTACTCAATAATATACCGCGAATTAATGTGTCTAGAGCCAATACCGATCTGCGGTCTTACTCCCGGAATAGCTGTGTTTGACCCTCGGCATCACAGGGGAGGTGGAGCTTGTGACTTATTTGTGCGTCTCTCAGAGAAGGTGGTATCGCTCTGGAACGATTTCACCCCGTATCTTCTAATTCATCCATGAAATTACGATGCCCATCATTAAATTTTATACTTATGTCTTTCTCTGAGTACGATGTCATTTTCTCGATGCAGCTGGTTAGGCTTCTCGGATTGTAAGGCTGTCGGTAAAAAGTTTGTCTATATACAAATTGCTGACTTTGTACGTGGTTTGACTTTATCCTTTATCATTTATACCGTGAATTATGGTGCCTCTTGCCAATACTATTGAGCGGATTTACTCCTAGCATGGCAGGCTTGACTCTCGGAATCAAAAGTATATGTGATGCTATTGACTCAGCCGTTCGACTCTAGAAGAAGATGGTAACGTTCTCGATCGATTTGACACTAGATCTTCCTACTGATACACGAAATTAAGCAATCCTCCATTTGTAATGTCTATTTATACGTTCCTGTGATCCCGATGTGAGACAATCGCTACGGCGGATTGCTTTCTGGGTATGTAAGGTATAGGTTAGGACGAATGACTTTATACCAATTGGTAATGATGTACGACGGTTTGACTATCAACCATAACATTCGTGCCGTGAATTACGGCGTCTATTGCCAATAATATTCTGCGCATTAAGTCCAGGAATCCTAGGTTTACTCTCGGAATCTTAGCTATAGGTGAAACTATTGAATCAGCCGTTCGAATCTCAGAGAAGGTGGTAACGATATCGATCAGATGGTCATTCGATCTCCTCATGCATACATGAAACTAATGTGCCCGTTGATATAATGTATGCTAATTTCGAATCTCTGGAGACGAAGTTATATTCCCGATACAGCTGGTTAGCATCTCGGAGGTATGCGATAAATTGAATGACGTTATTGTAATTGGTAACATTCTGAAACGGATTGCCTCTCGATATGCTCAGCGATACATAAACTTAAGGTGCCAGTCACTACAATATATATTTATTTGTTTCCGTTTACATTAAGCAATACACTCGCTGCAGCGGGTTAGCTTCGCGAAAGTTAATGCCTTCGTTATAGAATTTGACTCTAAAACTGTACGTATCGTTCTTCTGCGCCATGTCTCTCTACATTATTATTCAGACATCGAATTGAGGTGTCTACTGCCAATGCCGTTCAGCGGATTTACTCCAGGTATGCCTGGTTTGACACTCCAAAACACTAAATAGGTGATGCTACTGACTCATGCGTTCGACTCTCAATGAAGGCCGTAACGATAAATAACTTCAATATTTAATCAGTGAATTATAGTGTTTACGTCCAAAACTGTGAGGCGGATTTACATCCGGCATACCGGGATCGAATTTCGGAATCGCAGGATTGATGTCGCTACTGACTTAGCCGCCCGGTCCTCAGAGAGGATGGAAACGTTCTCGCTCGGTTTGATCCTCGTTCATTATATTTCATACATGAAATTAAGATGCCCGTCACTAAAATGTGTACTAATTTGCTTCTCTGAACACGAAGTTATACCTCGATTGTGCGGGTTATCTTCTCAGAAGGTATGGCATTCCGTAAGAAGTTAACTCTGCAGGACTATATAACGTTCTCAGTGGTTTGACTCTGTACTTTAGTGTTCATACCGTGCATTGGTATGTCTGATGCCAATACCGTAGAGCGTGGCTCCTCCCGGAATACATGGTGCGACCCTCGGAATCATAAGATAGGTGAACCTATTTGCAAAGCGGAACGATTCCCAATGAAGGTAGACACGTTCTCGAAAGGTTTGACTCTCAGTCTTCTAATTCAAACATGAAACTAATGCGCTCGTCACTAAAATGTATACTAATTCGTCCCTCTGATCTCGATGTTAATCTCTCGACACAGCGGGTTAGTTTCTCGGGGGTAAGTTCATCGGTAAAACGTATGACTTTACAGAAATTGGTGACGTTCTCAATAGAAATGACGCTCTACTTTAACATTCAAACCGAGACTGAAGGTGGCTATTGCCAAAACTGTTTACCGCACGTACTAGCGGAGTATCTGGTTTGATACACCTAATCACAGGATAGGTGAAGCGGTTGACTTAGCCGGGCGCCTCTCAGAGAAGGTGGTAACCTTCTCGAACTGTTCATCCCTCGATCTTCTACTTCATGCATGAATGTAATTAAGGTGACGTCACTAATTTGTATACTAATGTGTTTCCCTAAACACGTTGGTATACTCTCGATACGGCGGATTAGCTTCTCGGACGTTAAGGCATTCGCTAAAACGTTTCACATTATACGAATTTGTAACGTTCAACGATGGTTTGACTTTCCGCTTTAATATTCAAACAGTGAGTGAAGGTGCATATTGCTAAAGCTGTTCAGCCGATTTATTCGCGGATTACCTGGTTAGACTCCCCGAATAACAGGAATGGTGAAGTTCTTGATTTGGCCGTTCGTCTCTCGGAGAATGTGGCAGCGTTCTCGAGCGGTTCGACACTCGAAATTCTAATGCATACGTGAAAATAAGGTGCCGTCACTAAAATTTACACTAATGTGTTTCTCTAACCACGAAGTAATACTTTCGAATCCGCGGGGTAGCTTCTCGGACGGTAAGGCATTCGGTAAAACGCTAGACTCTATACCAGTTGGTATCGTTCTACAACGGATTGGCGGTCTGCTTTAATATTGAAACCGTGGATTAAGGTGTCTATTGCCAAAACGGTTCAGCGGATTTACTTCAGGAATACCTGGCGAGACTCTCAGAAACACAGGGCACGTGAATCTTTTCATTTAGCTGTTGGAATGTCATAGAAGGCGGTAACTGCCTCGAACGGTTTAAAACTCGATCTTCTTATTCATAATGAAGTTAAGGTCCCCATCACTAAAATGGTTACTAATCTCATCCTCGGAACGCGACGTTATACTCTCGATACTGCGGGATAGGTTCTCGGTAGGTAAGGCTTTCGGTAAAATGGTTGACTGTGCAGCTATACGTAACGTTCATCCACGGTCTGACTCTCTACATTATTACTGATACAGCGAATTAAGATATCTATTGCCAATACTGTTCAGCAGATAGACTCCCGAAGTACCAGGATTGACTCTCGTGATCACAGAGTACATGAAACTACTGACTTATTCGGTCGGCTTTCAAACATGGCGGTAACGATCTCGAACGGTTAGACCCTCGATCTTCTGATTCATAGATGAAAATACGGTGGCCCTCACTAAAATGTGTACTAATTTGTTTCTCTGAACACGAAGTTATACTCTCAATGATACGGGTGAGTTTCGCGGAAGGTATGGTCTCCGGTAAAACGTTTGACTTTATACCAATTTCCAACGTTCCACAACGGTATGACAGTCTGTTTTATTATACAGTTCGTGAATTGAGGTGTCTATTGCTAATACTGTTCTGCGGATTTGCTCCCGGAATGCCAGTTATGACTCTCGGAATCGCAGGATACGTGAAACTATTGACTGACACGTACGACTCTCAAAGTGGTGGGAACGTTCACGAGCGGCTTAACCCTCGATCTTCTAATTCGTACATGAAGTGAACCAAAGAAAGTTGGTAATGTTCTTAAACGGTAGAACACTTCACCTTCTTATTCATAAATGAAAATAAGGTGCGCGTGACTAATACGATTTCTAATTTGTTCCTCTGAGCAATATATTGTACCCTCGGAACACTGATTTAGCTTTCCGGTGGGAAAGGTATGTGTCAATATTTTCACTCTACACCAATGTGTAATGTTCTACAAATGTTTGATGGCCTGCTTTGATATTCCAACCGTGAATTAAGGGCTCAGTAGCCAACACTATCCAGCGAATTTACACCCGGGATATCCTGTATGGCTTTCGGAGTCACAGGATAGGTGAAGCTATTGACATAGCCGTTCGACTCTTATTCACGGTGGTAACGGTCTCGACAGGTTTCAGACTCGATGCTCTGTTTTATACTGGAAAATAAAGTGACCGTCACTAAAATGTATACTAATTTGTTTCAATACTGTTCAGCGGATTTACGCCTGGAATATCAGGTTTATTATCGGTATCGCATGAATGGTGAAGCCATTGACTTAGCTGTTCGTCTCTCACAGATGGTTGCAACGTCCTCGAGCGGTTTCGCCCACATGCTTCTCATTCATGCATGAAGTGAAGGTGCCTGTCATTGAAATTATTACTGATTTCTTTCTCCGAACACGATGTCATACGCTCGATGAAACAGGTGAGGTTCGCGGAAGGAAAGGCCAGCGGTATAATGATTTACCCTATATCAATTGGTAACGCGCACAAACGGATTGACGTTCTACTGTAACGTTCAAACCGCGAATAAAGGTGCCTTATCACAAAATTCAGCAGCGGACTTTCTCCAGGAATATTTGGATTGACTCTCCGAATCATAGGATTTGGTGAAGCTATTGACGTAGACGTCCGTCATTCACAGTAGGTGGTATCGTTCTCGATCGGTTTGACCCTCGATGTTATAATTCATGCATGAAGTTAAGATGCCCGTCACTGAAATGATGACAAATTTCTTTCCCTGAACTCTTAGTTATACCCTCGATGATGCGGGTGAGGTTCGCGGAAGGTGCGGCCTTCGGTAAAACGTTTGACATAATAACAATTAGTATCGCTTTCACACGGTGTCACACTCTGCCTTAATATTCAAACCGTGGATTAATGTGTCTATTACCAATACTGTCCAGCGGACTTTCTCCCGGAATACCTGGTTTGACTCTCGGAATCTCGGATAGATAGAGCTGTACTCTTATTCGTTCCCCTATCACAGACGGTGGTAACTTTCTCGTAAGATTTGACACTCGAACCTATAATTCATACATGACGCTAAGGTGTCCGGCACTGAAATGGAGACAAACTTCTTTCTCTTAACACGATGTTAAACTCTAGATACAGCCGATTAGTTTTATGGGCGACAAGGTCTTCCGTAAAACATTTGACTCTATAGCAATTGGTAACGATATACACCGGTTTGACCCTCTGCTTTAACTATTCAAACCGCTCATTAAGGCGTTCGCTGCCAAAACAGTGCAGGGATTCACAAGTCAGATGGAGCAATTGAGTGAGCCGCTCAACTCTTACAGAAGTTAGTAACATTCTCGAACGCTTTGCCTCTCGTTCTTTATATGCATACGCGAATATGTGGTGTCTGCTAAAATGTCTATTCATATGTTTCCGAGAACATTAAGCATGACACACGTTACTGCGAGATGCGTTTTCGAATGTTAAGGTATTCGGTGAAAAGAATGACTTTATACGGATTGGTAATGTTCTCCGACGGCATGGCTCCTTTTTTTTCTTCTTTTTTTGACGCAAGGTGAATTTTCCTAAGGTGTCCCGGCCCCATGAGAGGGGGGCAGGGGTCTGTGGGATTCCAACGCACTGAACGCCCTGCGGTCGTCCGTCCTCTTCGCACGTTGGAGGGCCCGGGAAGACAGGCAACGCTTTCGCGAACCTAAGACACCGGTGCTATCCCGCGACGTCAGCTCACGCTGGGCTCCTCTTCTGCTTCCAAGCCCAGTCCGCATCTTCCACCGGAAGTGCCGCGAGTCCACTCGCGCGGCACTGACACCGCCCTTGACCGCCACTCCTCGACGGTCGCTCCCTCGGCTGATCGCCCGCAGTCCCCTCCGATCGACGGGAAGGCGTAGGGCGGGGACTCGCCTCGCCGCCGGTGGTTCTTCACCGGACAATTGTCCGGGATTCCCTCCACGCGCCGGATTAACACCGGCTTGCGGAGCGACGAAACTGCGTCGCGCTCGCCGCAACCGCCGTCCTCATCCGAGACGGCCGCGGGTCTGGATCCGCTCTTCACGAACCCTATTTGCCCCACCCCCCTGCCGCTGCATGACTTGCACGCAGAAGAAGGCCACCCCTTGCCAAACTCGATCGCTCCCAGCCATGCCGGGTACGATGGCATGGTGCGAGAGGTCCCATCATACGAGCCGCTGGAGCACCCATCTCACAAGCGCCCAAGACGGACACTCTTCCAGGGTGTGCTGCGCGTAGTCCACCTCCGCTCCGCAATGCCAACACCCTGGCGTCACCTCCTTCCAGATCATGTGCTGGTGCTCCTCGAAGCTTCCGTGCCAGGAGAGTACCTGAGTGAGGCGGAATATCCGCTTGCTGCGGCTCATCATCCATTCGTCCAGTACCGGGTCGATGGTTCCGTCGGCCCGCTGACGTGCGCTGTTCGGCCTGCGCAACCGGCCCTGCCACTTCTTCATGTCGAACCGCCGGATCTCCCACTCCTTTTATTCGATTTCTTCGAGTTCTTACGATCCTGGACCGGGTTTCTCTACGCGGTAGCGGCGCAGGAGCCCGTAGGTGCGCGCTGACGCTGCCGCCAGCAGGTCCATCGGCGGGAGGCCTGCCAGATCGGCGGCCGTCTC
Source organism: Lasioglossum baleicum (assembly GCF_051020765.1). NCBI lineage: Eukaryota > Metazoa > Arthropoda > Insecta > Hymenoptera > Halictidae > Lasioglossum > Lasioglossum baleicum. Next base: position 27,228 of record NW_027471169.1, read on the forward strand.
GTGCGTGAGTGTGAGTGTATCCTGTTGCGATCCAGATGGCAACCGTCGCCAAACGCTAGCCACATTGGCGCGGTTCTTCTTTCTGGCCATCAGCTCTTTCGCAGACACCGGTGCCCCGTACAGAGCCATCGAGCGGATGACTCCGGCGTAGATTCGGCGAACCCTCTTGTCCGGTCCTCCTATGTTGGACAGCAGTCGACACAGCGCTACGCCCGTCCTGTACAGGCGGGTGTGAGCTCCTCGAAATGGTCTTCGAAGGTCTATCTGCCGACCAGGGCGAGGACGAGGTACTTCATCTTTCCTCCGTTCTGGGCAGCATTTCCTTCCTCGCTGATTTTTCCTTTTGCGGGTGGTATTACCCGCTTCTTCCTCCCGAGGTGGAACCCGATGGCCTGGACCTTCTCCAGTGAGACGCGGAATCCCTGGCGTTCTATGGCCCTACTAACTACTGCGACCACCGCTTCTTCTGCGCGCAGGGCTGTCTCCTCGTAGTTCATCCCGCTCTCGGCGACCAGGGTATCGTCCGCGTAACACGTGCCGCTTACTCCGGCCGGGAGTGCGGCGTGTAGCGCCTCGTCGAACGCTTAGTCCTACAGGATCGTGCTCAGTACCGACCCCTGCGGGACCCCCCAGTACACCCGCCGGCTGACACTACCGTCCCTCCCGGGATATTCTAAATACCTGCCGACAGATAGTCACGAATTATCGCTGCCAGGTAGTCCGGCACTCGGTCTTGACGCGCAGGAGCGTTTCTATGGTCGATCGTCCCTGCCTAAAACCGAACTGGCGATCGTCCAGGTCCGAACCTACCGTTGAGAGTTGGGTAGTCAGTCTACGAGCCAACACCCTCACCAACAATATTCTGCTCCCGTGCAGCAAATAGATCAGCCTGAACGCCGACAGAGATTGCTGGGACTTGCCAGGCTTCTGCAGCAATACCACCTTGGCCCTCTTTCATCTCGTCGGGAATCTTCCACACTTGAGGCACTCGTCGAAGAGAGCCATTTACCGAAGGCCTTACCTTCCGAGAATCTATCCCGCTGCACCGAGTGTGTTGCTTAGTGTTCACGGATACAAATTACTAGTCACATTAGCAGACGGAAGCCCGATAGTCACGTATGGAAAGAAAAATCGGCAGTTATACATTTCGGGAACGCAACCACGTTCTGTGAGAGACGAACGGCTAGGTCAATAGCTTCTCCTATACGGTGATTCG
>NW_027471170.1:0-28438 GCF_051020765.1 Lasioglossum baleicum
ATTCAATGCTATACCACTTTTTGTTATGATTAGATGCATAGATTAGGTTTATATTCGCTTGAGTAGATATTTATCCTTATTTTTCATTTGTATGATGCATGCATAATCTACTAGCTATAATATACATATAATGTATGATATGTACTATAATACACAGTACTATATAATCTACTATTATGGAAGTTTTAGTTCATTGACTAAGTTTGCATATTTCTACTATAATTCAGATTTCACAATTTGTGACATGTGCGGATGGTTATCATAAATATATTAGGGGTTAGTGATAGATACAATGAGTTCCGATTAATGACTGACGGAGAGTCACCGTTCTGACGCAGCCAGCAGCCAGACCACACCGTGGTCAGCCGGCGGGGGGGGGGGGCTCCGCCTGACTTGGCGACCGCGGCCGGGAGGGCGGTGTCGATCCAATGGCTGCACGACGCTCTAACAATTTTGGACACTATTCACATTCCATGAGCCCAGATGATCGATAACGCGGGGAGTGGGAGCACAGAAAATTCCCTTGGCGGAGCCCCCCCCCCCCGCTTTCTCGATGCCGCCACACAACGGCGAGAATGGCCACCGTAGGGTTTTAGTGGGTACGAATCTCACATAACCTCGTTCTCATCCCAGGGCGCAAGAGATGGGTATCTTCGAAGATTGCCCCCACGTGAAAAGAAAAAAGAATGACTTAATGACAAATGAAGACAAGATTAGAATGAAACATACTGGAAAGAAAAGAAACTCAAAATCATGTATATTTAAAGTACTGTTATTCCAATTGAAGACATTCCATTAAATTACAAACTTACGTGTAATATATTAAATTATTCTCAAAAACAATAATTTATTTCTCGACTAATTAATAAATATTAATATATTATTTATTTAATGATTGAACAGCTGTACTGTAGTAATTTCTGCTCTCATAGAAATTCAAGACATTTATATCGAATCGCTTTTAATAAGCATAGAAATGAAATTAAAAATATAAGTTGCGTAAAGCACGATATGTTATGGGTACACGTTATATTAATTATTTGGTATTTCTGTTTCAGATAAACTCCATCCTTAGACTCTCAAACTTGAACTAGGATTGATTCAAGTGAATGAAGATAAAGGTACAGAAAATTTGAAGCATCCGTGCAAAAGCGCCAGTCGATGAGAGAATTCAGAATAAATCGTTCTCGTCGATATTTCATTATTTTAAGTAAATATTTATGGATTCAATGTTTCCTCAACACTTTCAAGAGCAAATAAAAATTCTTTAATTTTGGTCTCGAGACCTGCTAAATGAATTATTTTTCTAAAAACAGAAAACCCAGGATAAGTTTGGATTTTTCGTTGGTACATGGAGACAGTATGTAACAATACGACGTGTATATTATATTCAAATATGTAATAATAAAGATACATAATAATATTTCAAGTAGTATTAGTTACTTCGTGTAACATTGGAACATTTCTAGTATACCTAGGTACTGAGCCACGAAACATAATGATGCAGAAAATACGCGGAAACAAAATGATTTTCCCATGAGGATATCGAATTTAGTAGTCACTCGATTAGAACGACGTTCAATTGTATGAATGATTTTTAAAGATTCCTTCGAAGTCATGTATAGGATTACTCTTATATGAGAAAAGATAAATATTTAGTAAATTGAAATTACTAATTTTCATTTGCTTTGCGAATACCGAATGTATAACGCATTTTGAAAAGTACCTCTATGTGGTCTTGTGTCGTTTACCTTGATAATATTGTATTAACGAAGACTTAATCTATAATTTCACAAAATATGAATTAATTTAATTCAACTAATTTTGCGTTTGATACATTACAAAAACTCTCTATAGTATTTTGCATTTTTTCTTAATTACAATTTGAAATTATTTCAATATAAAACAATTTTTCGAGAACGTTCATATAACTCACAATGAGTATTTATAGATTGAAGTCGGGCTAATATATAATTTAAAATTCTACACAATTATTAATCATTATTTTGATTAATTTTTATAATTACCTTTTCGAATTAATGTGGAATATACTCCTGGCGTTTGATAATATTAAGGAAATTAGGAAGTAAATCAATTTACTTGTTATAATTACTTTTTATGATAATAACTTCATTTTTCTGTAGTGCACTGCCAATCCATCACAATGCTATGGAATTTGACATACTCAAATATTTGTATTTTTGAAATCTTATTTCATCTAATTTGTAACATTTATATATATTTCATTATTATTCTTCACATTGTTCATTACAGAATTCTGGAATTTCCTTTAAAAAATAAAAATAGTTCATTAAGTTAATCACATTCGTCGATATAGTTTTAATGTTTCAATTTAATATGTCATGTTTTGCTGAAATTGTTAATTGATTAGTTCTTACAGAATTTCATTATTTCCATTTAATATATATAATAATATGAATTTATTATTTACACTAAAACATTGTAGAAGATGAATGTAGATTGCACACTGGATTGCACGCTTGCGCCGTTCGCCGGAAGAGGATCACATTTTTTATTGCTTAGGGTGTAGAGAATATTTAGGGTACGTGACCCAGCGAGCACAGAATTAATTTATGACATCTTTTATCAAAATTCATAGATACTCCAGGATGCCCCAGTTCTATCAAATCATGTTTTCCCAATACATATATTTTATATAAATACGTGAAGAAAGCCTATACAGATGTAAGTGGTTCAAAGCGCAATTAAGAAGCTGAAACAAGCATGAAATACTATGAGAATAGTATTATGGTTTCCACATTCCTTTCACCTCACGTCATTAAGTTTTTTGTATGGTGACCCCCTCCCCCTGCGGTTCACAATCGTCCATGTTGTGGTTCCTGCCGTTTTGCTGTAATAGATATCAGGTAGAAGAGAGGCAAGGAGGCGTTTCGTTCTGGGTCTGCCAGCGGACTCGTCAATTAGGCTCTATAGCAGGCGTCTTAGACAGGGAATGCTCAGGCAGGATAGAAACTTGTATTTATGGAAATACAAGTTGGAGGTTTCACCGAGGACTATATGAAGCAGGAATTAATTTCACATGGCAATCTAATATGAAACATTAGTGATTTGTTTAATTAAATATAACTGGATTATAGTAAATTCAACATTTCATAGTTGTCATGCCTAAGAGCGAATATTTTGCAATATCATTGAAATTTTATCATTTGATCAATTAATATTATTACATAAACCTTCTTTACTTTAAATCAATGCAACCCCCAATAAATTTATTTCATTAATATTTGTGAGGTGATGGATATACATCAGTTCTTTCTTATTTATTTATTTTATCTATATTTTAGATTTTCGCATTAATTTAGGTATGGTAAGTATGAGCTGGTATGACGATACGGTTGCTCACAAGGAAATTCGAATGGTTATATTCACAACCTTCGTCGTATTAGCTATAGCTAATTAGTAATAGTAAATTAGTAACGAGTAACGAACCAATGTGGAATAGAAAATTAATCAACGGCATTCTTCCTTTTTCTTTCAACTGCAGGCAATCCAGACCACAAGATATCTACAGTGGCGACGTCTGCTTAATAACAAGTAATCGTGCTGTGTATCAATTTATTATCGGTCGCTGAAGTTTTATGTTGTTACGGAAATTTAAGGCATTACGTGATGACAAGTTCTGGAAAATTAATCCAGATGAAAATAATATATACCAAAAAGGGAAGTATTAAATGATTTAAAATATGAAGTAATGTAGTAAATTATCTTGCAAATTATTATAGTTCTGAGAGTTAGTTGGATGAGTGAGAGTCTTTGATTATAGTCCTAAAGTCTGTGGTGTAAATATATGTAAGCATGATCAAGAGTGAGAAAGTGAGTGATTGTGTGTGCGTGTGTGTGCGCGCGCACGTGTGTGTGAGCGAGACAATAGAGAACTAATTTACAATTTTAATACTATATAATATATTAAAATAATGAATTGTTTATTACGATATTATCTTTTCTGAAAATATGCTTTGGGTTTTCGTCTGCAAAAATAAAGATATTATTGTCTCATTCTAAGCACAAACATCAATTGTTGTAAATAATTTCGTATAAAAGCATTATTTTAGGAGATGTGTCCTATCTCCTCGCGACGCTGATATGTAATATAATGAACCGTTTATATAAAGCTTTTTACTTTAGATTTATTTGAACGCATAAAATATTAATTTGTTTAAAATCATTAATAGGTCGATACATTTGAGTTTGTATCTACGCTATATATTACAAATGTTATTTAATTAATTATTTTCCTCGTGCTATTATATAAAATGTTCGTATTAATTGTTCTCTATTTCGAAATAATTATGGATGTGTCTTTATGGAATAAACATGGAGGAGGTTGATTCTGAATTATATATTAACACTGCGCTTGTGTGAAACTCGATGCTTAATTACTACATGAATGCAACGATATCCTGATTCTAAATAATATTTCCATTTTTGATTGGAGCAATGAATATCCTCTTGTATCGAATTGCCCATTTAATATGAAGCACATTCATTAAAAGGATAATAACAAAAAGCAATAGGTAACTGCTACACTGAATAAGGATATATAAATTTGTATACATGTATGTTTATCTACCATTTTGTATACTATTGTTTAAGTGTTCTTTAGTAAAAAGTGTGTTCAGAGTGTTTTTTTCATTTCCAAAGAATATGATAAATTCTTTCATAAAATTTATTATCTTGGTGGGAATTCGTAACAACTGTATAACGAATTCTGGAAATGACAATTTGGAAATTACATATCGGTTCAATTTTTATATCTATTAGTAAAGATAATTAACTATAATAACCAAATATTACACGTGTGTTAATATCAGTTAACATTAGTGAGATTCGAAATAATATTTGATCGATTTTATTTATAATTAATGTAATACTTGTGTTCATACATTGTTTAAAAAGCTTCATTATCTCGTGCTGCGATTTTTGTGCGCAAATAAAAATATAAAAATTAAACTGCAGAACTTTGTTTCGTAATTCATACTTCAGAACAATTATCTTTTAAATCTTATAATGTGTACTGTGCGGTGCGCACTTGAAGTCCACTGAGAAAAGTGTAGGCTGATCCCCATCAACCTAACTTAACCCACCCTTTCTAATGCGATGGCCAAACTATAGCTAACGTGTACTCCATTTTCATAAAAATAACCCCTTTCTGTTAACCTGATCTTGTGGCATCATGTGGTAAAGGAAACGGACGGAACATCGAGAAAAAGTGAAACCAACATAAGAAATAAATGCCAGAGCTCATATAATAAGAACTCAAATAAATGCTCATCCCTAAAGCATTAATTTCAAATTCCTGTAATGAATACATGATTATTCCCAATTAATCATTACCAACTTCCATCTTAATTAACATGTCATTGCATTATGCATTAATCATGCTCTATTATACAGATATTCTTTTATTGTTGCGCAGAATCATATGATTTCTCTAATTGGTTATCTCGTATGATCCAATTACATAATTAATTTATAATATAAAGTACACCATAAATTTTTTAACGATTTTCATAAACGATGTTAATTGTCATTACTTATGTGTACTCTTACCTTATAAATCTTCCGAGCTGTTGCCAAAATAATCATAGTCTGCTCGTGCAGTATTACTCTCGCAGACTTGCGATGCATGATTGAAACATAGAAATTTTACGTATATCTTACGCCTAAGTTATATATCAAGTTACCGAGCACCTGAATGTTTTGGTTTCGGTAGTGTCGTAAGGCAGTGAGGTCTGCGAGTGCGCGCCTTACGCGGAGCGAATGGAATAACCCCTTTCCCGTCGAACGAGAAAATTGACTTCAAGTAACAAACGAAAAGCATATGAATACACCATTGTCTTATAATAATACTCCTTGAAGGATGACAATAATCCGGTCAAATCTATAATCCGATTAAATGTATAAAAATATATGTTAAATTATATTAAAGTTATCTCTGATAGTTCTTTAGTTATTTTGAAGATTCCGCATTTCTATTCACTGAATGAATTTCTATTCACTTAACAAACTTTTTTATTAAAAATATTGAATGTCATTTCTCCATGAAATCTTACATTCAGCCATCATTAAGGTATGTAACGTAACTCCTTTCATTAAGAAAATTCTAATTAAAAAATTCTGATTTTGATCTATAAGTGATAATATTAACCTTTTTTCGATCATAGCGCATGTAGTACACTTTAATCTGTAACTGTTAAGATGTTTTAATTACTTTTGTGATTTTCTTGGAATTAGATTATGATAATTAATGAACGGATAACATATTTTTTATTGGCGACTAAGGTGAAATTATTTTTTTCTATTTTTAGTTCAAATAATTTAACGTGTATCAGCATTACGGGTTATACGAAACCAGTAGCAATGGAGGAAGCAATAGAGGAGGCGAGAAAGGAGAAGATTTTAAAACATCAATCCTTTGCCTTTCTGAGGTGGTTCCTTTTTCATCATGTTCATTAATGTTAAGTTAAGAAATAATATTAGTCATTTATACATTTTATATTTCCGATTGTTATTTATTTCTTTTTTTTCGCTCTCTTTTCTTTTTTTATTATAATTTCAATTATATTTTTTTATTTATATTATATACGCAATAAGTCAATGGGGGGGGGGGTGTAAAGAGCCCCCTGACCCGTTAGATGTAGGTAGATGTAAGGTTCGACACGCCGGGCTGGAAAGTCGCGGCTTCTTCCGTGCTTCCGGGACCTCTCTGGTTGATTAGTGTCCACGTGATCTGGAATCGAATATATAAATTTTTCTTCATTGTATATCTATACCTTTGTATGAATTGTATTTGTGAGGTGCTCGGTCCTCGGGAAATGTCCCGGGGGGAGCATGTTGACCAGTTTAAAGTTAATAAACGTTTAAACGTCGGTCCAAGGTCTATCGAATGATGGAGCATTCGATGCCGAGATCTACTAGACATTACTTAATCTCTTCCTTCACTGGACAATGATTATTCAGTTTCGTCACGTTCCTATTTTCATCCCACTAGTCAACTTGTCCCCTCCAACCATTGTTTATTATTCCTCTTGTATCATTCAGAATCCAAATGACCTATCAACCTACAAAAGCTTCGCATTTTTTATCCTTAACGTGTTTAGGCTTCTTACAATGTTAACAGTGGCTAATGTGGTTAGACCTTCTATCGCGGCCTACTTGACGACACTTATCCCGAGTATTTTTCCTTTCCCTATCTTCTTTATATATCTTTAACACTCTCTATCCCCTTAATTTCCAGAACGGGAAACATGCTTAGACATTTGTACAACTCGGCACGCTTTTTGTTTGATGATGTCGTCATCAATTCCATATATAATTAGTTCAACATCTTACCTTAAAAAATATCTAACTTTAGTTGATTTATTTTTTTCACCTTATCAAAAGAATATGTTTGTAAATCCTGCTAAGGTGAATGCTGTAAGGTTAGTGCGACTTCGAATAAAAGACACAAGTTTCCGCGAATTGTCTGATAATGGCGGTCGCAGTTGCCTGCAACAAAACTTGTGTATTTTGTAACTTATCCTAACATGCCTTCGAATTCCCGCGTAACTTTAGAGTTAACAAATATAATTTATGTGCATCGCACCTAGTATTTTCACCCTTCATGGCCATTAAACCGGGTCAAATCTTTAGAATCCGGATGGAATTCTTGCAACAAATTTTCATTTGCATATAGATTATTTATTATTATGTATATAGAATTTCAATCAGTTTCGCAAAATTGGACTCACCACTCACCTAAAATGACCGCTGAGGTGCTCTTAACTCTGCATATCCACATACGTGTGATCTGTCTCGGGACCTACTGTATCCACGACGTATTTTCCATCCTTCACTTGTACTCTACATAAGTCGTTTAGTTACATTCGCCCGTAAAAGACGCATGGAAATCCTACTTATGATCTGTGATAGAAATTTTAAATTTTAAAAAATTTTATATTTTTTTTAAATTTTCGATATAAAGTATCTCTAATGAATCACCGTATTAAAAATTTTTACCACAGGTCAGAAGAGAAATTACCACCATATAATAGTATAATTATGTTTCTATCTCAATAAATGTCAACAAAGGTTAATTTTAATGCATATATCCGAAAAGATAAAGAAATTCGCAAATCATTACTTTGTATGTTATATATACTAATTACTGTTACGTGAGGAAAAATGTTAATTAGCGATGGATTGATACTTGGTGCAAACAAAAACTATTCTTGCGGTTTACTACTATGGTATATGGATCCTCTAATTGACACAGTAGTTCTTTTATGCCGTTGATCTAAATGGTCCCAATTAGAACGTAGGGCATAATTTTTCTACCTGGCAGCCATCTATTATCGAGGCAAGCCACAATTCGAGAAGGAAGAAGTTGCTGTGAACGAGTAAGACATCGGCTATATCTCGTTATTTTAATTCCTATGCAACCGCAACTTTCGATTACATAGACAGCAGAACAGCGAAAAAATAGCAGTGGCAAGTAGTCAAGCACAATGAAATATATACAAAGATACTTTTGCACAATTGACAAAATTAAGAGATCTTCGCAATAATGTGAGAAATGTAAATACAAGATGCGCATTGTTGAAAACAGTTGGAAGTCTTTGACCAGAGTCATGTGTAACTCTTTATACACCGTCTTCGAGCACATTTCCCCTTATAAAAACTTCTACGTCTGTGGTAGAATAATTTTAATTTGTAATTTCTTTACTCTTCCATTCACGTCTCAAGGAATAAATAACCACTTAATGCTTTAAGTGTTTTATTAAATTTTTATTGTCTATGCCTGGATGGTAAATTATTTTTAAGCGACTACGAGCACACTTGATGAAAACCCGATGTAATGTAATGTAACAGAGTAAAACATTCTGCTAGTTATTTCTTCTTTTTAATTTTCATATTTACTGCATACAGATCTGTTAATGTAATTTATTGAATTTAAAATTTAAAATAGTAGATCGTCAATGTCAGTGGGAAGGTATTTGTGAAACACCTAGCTATTTTAGAGGAACTATTTTTGATATTAAGATTCCGTTTTCTTCAACCACCCAGCAATTCCTACATAAATATCAATTTTTTTGTCTTGATTTACATGATATCAGTTTAATGCTATCACTCGAATTTCCAGTGCACTTTTCATTTAAAAAAAAAAGAAAAATAACTATGTAACAGTACAAGATGCAACAAAATTTTTTCGGAACAAAAAATGTTTATCTTTCAATGCTCTACCATTCTATTTCGAAAAAAATCCTCAAAACGATAATAATCAATAAACATAGTGGAAAAGTAGTGAGACTTTGAGGGATTATTTGGTTCTTATAAAAAAATTTTCCGTTTGTAAAGAAGGCCGTCATTGGAGAATCCATTGTGTTCTGCATATTCACAAATTTTGTGCAGATACATGAAATGGACCGTGTATAAGGAAATCGGATGAACGAGTTTAACTGCGATAGTGCCGGAAGTTTAGAATACGTATGAAAAGCATGATCGAAGAAGGAAGAGTCTAATCTATAATATATAACTCATAACCTATCATCCTCATTTAAACCGTGCACTCCGTCTTCTTTCATACTCGTATCCTCTTCTTCAATCGTGCTTTCCTTGCGTTTCCTAAACATCCGCACGAATTTGAAACTAAGATCTCACATCCATTCATTCTGCTATCGCTCTTAAGGTGCCCACTAAGATACCCTTAAGATATCGCTCACCATTCTCGCACTCGGCTGTCCTGGCCCCGGCTCCTGTCCTCAGGTGTCGCACAATTGCATCTCTCCCTAAACAAAACATACCCAATCATACAGTATACGCACAGGCACTGATCTATAACATTGGTCGTAGCAAAACTCATAATCCATGAAACATTGTCCAGGTCCGTTACTGAAGAAATGTTACGGAACATCGCCGATGACATGCAGATCAAGTCGAAGATGACCATGATCAAAAGCTATATTCTGTACAACGCTGTTGTATCCCAATGTTCTCTGGGCGTTAATAGTCCCTGCTCTGCTTCTTGTCATCGTTCTGCTACCGATTCACTTCCTCGGTCGACGTTGCTTCCCGCGAGTGCTCGTCACGCACCTGCGCATCGGCCTGCGTCTTCCGGCCGCTGAGCCAGGGCCCATGACATACAGATCTTCGTGTCGGATTTTCAACCGAACCTTTTCTGACGGTAGCTCGTTCCTGCAGTAAATCCTCGGTTTGTCGGTCCTTTTGTTTACGAGCTGGTAAACTATCTTTATCGCTTCCCCCTGACCATTCGCAACTGTCTTCGTCGCTTACATATTTTTGCTGTCCTTTGCACTTTGTGTTTTCCTCGAAACCTTCTCTCGCTTATGAGTATTTTCCCAGTAGCGGGACAGGTAAACCCGGGTCACCAGCACGACCTCCGGAACATGTCGGACGCTGTTAGTTCCGCTTCTGCTGCTGCTTCAGGTGCACGCTCTGACTGCTAGGGCCGTTGGCGTTCGTTACACCGCAGTTCGCGCTTTGCCTAATGGATAGTTCCATTCCATCATTTTGTAAGGTATATCATTTACCACCAGCAACAGGTCTGTGCATTCCTACCGAGGGGGGGCCTTCAATGATAACGTATCCAACTCTTCGGTATTTGTTTCTTCCACTGGGCGTTGGACGTCGAAGCATACGTTTAACGTTAATAATAATTACACGGTTCCATTTAAGAAATTATTAATTTCTTAATAAATTTGATGTAGTTTGAAATTTCCATTTAAATGACCTTAACAAATATATGATGTTATAATGATATTTACTGGATGTCCCGGACAGTTGCACTCAATTACATTTCAAATGCAATGTCTACATGTTTACTTGAAATATTGAACTCTTATAGACTTTGAAATATATGGAATTACAGAATTGGTGGATTATTATGGATATACTATAATATTCTCAGAAACATTTTCCTGAGAATTAGTTAGTATTTTTGATAAACCAACGTTTTTCATGATTTGAAATTTCTCATATCGAAAATTGTTATCAACAAATTCTATCTTTATTTGATTTCAGAAGATCAATCTTACACGGATTTCTTTATGGAAAACATACATTCGACTCTATGAATTTGTTCAGAGAACGGTATTCGTGAAATCAATTTGATATTGTTTTTTCCTGTGACGATAGTAAATCATGTATTACATGGTAGAATTGTCAGATCTACATCTCTTTGTTGTAGCATATAACTGCAGTGTTATCTTGTATTATAGTGCCGAGGTTTGAACTTTGTTATTTTATATCGTATTCATTATCGTACATCGAATTTAATGTTTAGATCTTAGAAACTGCCAAAATCTTTAAATAGTAGCCCAAATCATAGAAATCACATTTTGCGTAAATATTCGGATTCATTTTCGTCGTAACAGCATAAAAAATTGAAAAATCGAGCACTTAATCGAAATACAGTAAGTAATTCACACAGCCATACAGAAGAAAGTGTGATAGTATTGTCACTGATAAGATTTGTTCTCGTATCTTAAAATTAGATTAATGAAATTAAAATTTTAAGAAAGTAATTTGTTTAAACAGAAAAGTTCTTGCGAAATTTAATATTAAGTACTGATATTTCGTAAAACTTGAAAGCTATTAATGTACTGGAAACCAAAATTGTCGATCAGGATAAATTAGAGTCGATGTTTTGGTTCAATTATTATAATATTTAAAAAATGTTCAAACTTTATTTTCTAAATCAAAATTAAATCTTATTATTTCTACATGTTTCGCAAGTAAAATATCGATACTGCGTTGACCCTCATATACATCGAAAAGCTGTTTTCTTCGACCAATTTTAACACTGCAGTCATTCTCTCCTCTTTGGTTTTGTAATTACCTTTCTTTTATTTTGAAATTTGGGACCTTTTACTTTGAGAAAGGACAACAAAAAAATTGAGGACACCTATAACAATTTATTTTGCTTATTATATTAAAATCATATAACCTTTTTCATTAAAACCAACGAATTCACTTTAAGTTACAGAAGAATGGAATAAAATCATTTACTTAAAGAATAAAATTCGAGCTGTGCAGAATAACTATTAGAGCAAGAACCCATAAACGTAATCGCGCAATCCTGCATATCAAATTACTCTAGCACACAATTGTTAATATTTATAGCGACAAATGGAAACTAGCTTCGACCTGTACTGCCTGGTTCTTCCCTATATGCCAAGTTTGATGAAAATCAGCTGAAAACAGACAGAATTATCCGTCGATAGTTTCCTAGAAATGTATATCGCTGTAAATACCTTCAAAGTTGAACGACATGTAGTTTATTTATATAATGCTTAATAATTTGGCCACCTTGATTAGCTCGATCCAAGTATTACATTCATATACATATCAAGCGACCTGGGTCAATGAGAATCTGACTAATTCCCATATTATCAGCGTCTCATAACTCGCGGAAGCTTGTGTCTATTAATTACCGGTATGCAAAAGCTATGCTGATCTAAACTCCCACCAGCGCAGAAAGACTAGCGAAACCATGGAATACACCGAGATCAGATAGCAAGCAGTCAGTATCGAATCATCAAAACGATTACACTATGTACAAATAAACTCACTCATTGTATTATAATAAATAAAAATCGGCAAAATCGCATTTAAACTAGTTTACGTACGTAATAGGATGTAAACATCAGCTGGTTAATTCTCTCTACAGAAAAGATACAAAATGAATACTATCGTTCGTACAATAATGTGAATTTTGTATCGTGAATTCAATTTTGTCACAATATAGAGATAATATAACTAATCCATAATAATATCTTACATATAACTGGGCAACTTAATTATGTACGAAAAATGGTGGACAATTTCTCTGCTTCGACATCGCTAGATTTAATTCTAAAAAATACCGTGTTGGAAAAGTATTTTTTTCAGTTAATCACCGGTGAGAATATAAGTCTCGCAACCACCAAAAATCAAACTGGAACATAAGCTGTGAATAAATTTCTTGGATTACAAGATCTAAAATCCGAGATGGATTGTTTATATAATCATTAGATAGGAATTGGGGGTTTAGGCGAACTGCGTTACGTACCCTCTTAATTTTACTTTTTTCACCAGTCGGCCAATCGCTTTGAAGAGATACTCAAAGCGACATATACCTCTATTGAGAAGTACAAGATTAAGAAGAGGATATTTACCGAACATATTTCACAATTTCAAACCCATAATCTCAATAATCACTATGTTTCTATTCCACATTTAATTTATTTATTGAGACATACACAACAAGTCTAGCATACAATTTTAATATTCGACAAGAATTCATGACGAGTTGGACTCATTATGATGCAATGCAATATATGCTACATAAATTAATACTATACATAACCAACATTTACAGATATTGGGAAGCTTAATTGGAAGTAATACATGACAAATATACTAAAACAATTTACTAACTATTGACTGTTATAGCACTTGATACATTGTGTTATGTTATAATATTCAGTACTTATTCCGCAGATTAAGAATCAAAGATGATGAAAACCAAAGAGGTAAGAGAGAAGATGTGTAGAAAATATAGTAGATAAACGTAGAAAATAGGAAAGAGATAAATATAGCCAGATTACGTTAAATCATGTGAAAGTATAAAACATAGTGTATAAGGAAATTGTTTGAAAATCACGACTATCAGCAAAAGGTGAAAACGTAAAACGACATGAAAAAGCGGTTGCTCGTCTTCAGCCGAAAAGATGGGACACACTGTATAGAAATATTTATCGAGTAGCACTACAATTAAATTTTGAGAAAATAATTTGTTATACAAATTCATATTTTACAAAGCAATGGAATAGTACAAAAAGTAGTGTTACGGTTTGAAACAACATGTTTCAGTACAATAATAATATATTTATCAAAATAATTAACAATTAATCATGACTATCAGTGTATCATAATATTATGAGATATCTTGCACGAAGTAAAGCTACAAGCTTTTAATTTACTGTAATATTTGTGAACTTATTTGTAGTGTCTGTTTGTATTAGTTGTGAAAAATATCATCCACGACACTTTGCAGAAAAATTTTCTTCAGTGACAATTTGGAATTAAAAGCCTTTTAATTTAATATTTCATTAACATCCATATACAAATTTGAACACAATAAGTTGAAAGCATTGAATGACAGGACCTGTACTTAAAAATTCTCATTGCGTGCTACTTTATTTCGCACAATAATCACAATCGTTATTAACAAACAATTAGAGTCGAGTAATGATTTCTTTACGCACAGAAACATGAAACAGACCTAAATACCTATTTCATTTTATTCAAATAAAATGTCCAATTCCTCCTTATATGTTGGATCTTATTATACGACGAAAATGACAAAATGGTAATAAGGACAATGAATATTTTTATACTCTATACTCGTTTAATCAAATTGGAGCTGTATAGAACGTACTAACATATTTCTAGATTCGTATTATATACGATAAATATACAAACAGACAACCGAGAGAAATAAAGAACGATCATGAATTTTAAATATTTAGAACACATCATTGTTTTCTTCCAGATTCAAAATGACGATTGGTCTTGATGAATCACTTGTACCTGCACTGCAATGATGCGTAATAGCGAGTGTACAGTGGACAACGGACCCTGTCCAAGCTAACTCACTGCCAGTCTGCTACCGCGTCATTTCTTTGATACGACAACGAAAAACCGATAATCGACGGATCGAGTCCTTTGCATATCTTTTTCGACTGGCGTTTTACTTATACAGGACTACTCAGGCTGACAGAACAATAAGGTAGAAAGCAATTGCTGGTGGGAAAGTTCGTTGGAAGAAGGAACACGATTTTCATTGGTGCTTTTTTTCGAGAAAATTGTCTTTGAGAAATTCTTTTGAATACGTGTGCACTGGACTACCATTTAATTTATTTAGCCACTGAGAATAGCTTCTTCTGTATGCACTGATTGTAATAATCACGGAATGAGCTCTGTGAGTCTCTGCTCAGTGCTGTATACTAATCTCTTGTCGGTTCTGTTTAAAGAAGCGGTACAGTAACAAGAACTGTTAGAATTTCTCGTTTAGAGATGTGCCCGTGTGTGAGCAGTATATATGCAATGATGAATAAAGTGTCAGGTTTCGCTAAAAGATACGTTATAATAGTAAACATCTTTCTTACTTTGCATCTGTCTATTGCACGTGAAAATGCAATATAAATTTTAAATAAATTGTAAAATTGTAATAAACATATACGTGTATTAATTGTGCCTAATAAAATATTTACAAATCTTGTAGTAAGTATAGACAATTTATTTAAAATCTATTATGCATTATTGCGTAGGATAAACTTATAAAATGTAACATTTAAGGTAATAAAAAGAATTAAACCGTTTGCCGGTATTAGGGAGCCCCATTATAAATCGTAGGGAGCTCACCCAATCGGTATTACATCAAACAGTTCCACATGAATGGACTAAACCAGTATGAATAGAAACCGGTGGTAGAAAGTAACGAATATTTAATTGCAAATATTTAAAAAACTACCGAGCGTTTGCCCATATAATGGAATATATTCATAAACAGGGGAACGAAATCAACCAATATGCTAAATTTGAACTGAATCGGTGATCCACAGGACTTGCAGTCTCCGTGTAAGTCATATATACTTTGTGTCAAAATATTTCAACTTCGCGCTTTAAATATACAATATCATAAATTACAATAATTAATTACGACAAAGTTAAAATTAAATTAATAAAATTAAATTAAAATTAAATTAAAATTAAATTGCGAAAGGGAATTTTATTTCATTGCCATGCGAATGAAAGGAATTTTAAATAACAGATAAAGCCATTTTTTCAGCTTTGACTTACACTTAGGCCATTTTTGCAATTAAAATATAATTTTCTACTTACAAAAACCAGATGTTCTCGTCCTTCTACTTGGAAAAATATAGGAATACAATAATAGGAACTACGTTTTTCGGATGTTTTTATTCAGATATATAGTTATATGCCATAATTTTTCCTTTTAAATCTCTCTGTAGCATTGTTTCAATTGCAGAAGCTGTATGAACGGAATGTATGAAATAAATGGATTAATATCACAGTTTTCCAATACTGAGATTAAAATATTTTCAAAACAAATAATACTTTTTTAAATTATGAAATTATTAGTAATAACCCTTTAGGAGTCTGATTTCTTTTATCCATTCACTTGACTTACCATAAATATTATCTTTCTTTGTTCTTTCATTTGGTCTATACCTAAAGGACGCACATAAATTAACGAATAAAATTATTTCATTTTTATATTTTATATAGTGCTACATTCTATTGGGGTATGAATGATTACCAAATTCCATTCCTTTTGTACTTACTAGCACTTATAAATAAGTATGGTTACTATTTTGGTATACTGACAAAAGTAATAAGTACTTTAACAATTTATAAGTAAATTGGTTTCGTCTCCAGTCTGATTAATGATAATATAGCAATGTGAATTTGATATATACTATAAAGCTGTTGTGCTTTCACCGCATTTCAAGAAGATTCTCTGCGCCGTACTTTTTTTTTGGTAAAATAATACGAGTATTCCGCGTAGTGATACTTATCCAGCGTAAACGGACGCATGTACCTGTACACCACTGTCCATAAGTATTTGACCACCTTCAGTTCATCAAAAAAATACAAAATATATTTGAAATATAGTATGCCGGTATCTTATTTGTCACAGTACATCCTCCGTACACTCGTATAAGCATAATAATTAATGATACAGATATTATGGTTTAAAAAAATGTCTACACTCTATATATCCACAGCTATGAACATCAGGTAATCGAAAGTGTCCTTTGTCTACTTTCCGATTAATTGGATACTGTGTATTGTCACTAGATCGATCTTAATTGGCGAAAATTAATGGCTAACAGTTCCTTGAGGAGAGGTATGTGTTGACTTCGACTAGTTCGTGGACTGTGTCCGTGTTTCGGCGTTTCTACCATTCTGTACATAAACGTTTCGACATTTTGATCATTCAACGCTTCGGCGTCCCGGCGTTTCGACGTTCTGATCTTTCGAAGTTTTTATCTCTTGGCGTTTTAATCGAATAAGATAAGGGCGCATCAGAATGTCGTGACAGATTAAACATTGCGGCACCAAAGGAGTATCGAATGTCTTCGGCATTAAGGTACATTCCAAGGCGTAATAATTTTGCAGAAACGGTATTTCAAGGAGTAACAGATAAATTTTATGTGTGCATGGCATTCGTCTATTCTAAAACGCGATTGAACACAGGGGAAAGGCAATCGATTCCAGGAAAAATGGTCCAATATATTAAGTTGGAGAAAAAGTAATCCGTAATTTATAAAATTTTTAATTATAATTTAGTTTACATAATCTACAAACTTTATATAAATTGACACTAGAGTGTGAAATTGTCAGTCACTATAGATCGCTCTTTTCCCCTCGATGTTCCAATTAACTTAAAGCTGCGTTCATGATCTACTTTCTTCGGTTAACGCGGGTCAATTCTAAATAGGAATGCCAACGACAGAAATTGGAATCAGAGCGAGGGAAATTCATTGAAAAATTATGGTCCGATACTTCAGACGAAAAGTGTATCTCAGGATTATAAGCGATATGAAATTTATATCTTGTTATTTTGGAAAATGTCACCTATAAATTTTATTCCTCTTCCGTTACTCTTTCACTATATATATTTTCCTACAATTGATTTCAAACACTTTTTTACCGTTACATATTAATATGATATGTAATTTAAACAGTAGACAGACATAAATCCTTTGAAATTGTTGTACAAATTAACGAAAAAATATCAAGAGTCGTTATAATTTTGGTTAGAAAGAAGAAGTCATTCGGTGTTCGTAATATTTGTCATATATGAATTATATATTAAGATCAGTTTGTAAAGAAACTGATAACAAAATTTTATTACGTATCTGAAATATTTTTCAAGTCAGGTTCGTATAAATATATTGAACATCTTATACGATGAAAAGTTTCCAGGATAAAAAATTAATCAAAGCACAGGCATTTCAAATATATGATGCACGTTACACGAAAAAAGCTTTGGTAATTACACAGGGCTTCTTAATAAAAATACATACTCAAAAATTGGTGCTACATATTCATGAAGATAGAATTATAATTTTATATTATTTTATTGTCGTATGTGAAATTATAATATATAAAAAGGTTATATCGTTTCATATTAAATATCTTACATTATTAAAATGGTTTACGCAACCATAACTCAGAATGGATCAAAAACATTACGATTCCGTGCATGGATCATAACTACGTAATCGCTATTATAAATCTGTAATTAGATTATGTGTTCAGAAAATTTTATGAGATTAAGATTTTTTGCGAATGTAATTGAATATTTCAACATGTTAATAAGGAAATCAAATACTCAGTTGTCCAAATAATGAAAATTTATTAACGTTGGTAGAAAATCGTAAAATTATAATGTAAAGGTATCAAAATATAAAAACTAAATAACAATGATAAAATAATAAAAGTATAAAATTCCGATTGCCTTCATACGTTACTATCAATCGCATCTGCTATTTAAATTCCAAAATTTTTTACTGCATATAAAGCAAATCTACATGTGTAACACATAGACATGCATTAATGGGAAAAAAATTTGTCCAATATATAACAATGGCATGACTCTGTACAGCTTCTACAACCTAATAACAAAATTTCATTTAAATTTGATGATGAAATCTTTTTGAAAATTTCAACATGAGGTTTATACTTCCTTTGCCATCATAATCGAACATTGCTTTATATAACTGTTACCGATAATCAACAAATCATATCTGAATTGCAATCAGCACGAAATGTAGTATCAAACAAATAACACTTTATGTAAATGAGGTGGTTAAAGGTAATAAACATGAAATTTCGAAGAAAATAAAGAAAATTGTATCTATTTACTAAATATAAGAGAAAGTTATTTATTACATGATTCATATTACAATCATATAAGAAAATGATTTCAATATTTTAAAATGGACGTATGTATTCTTAATATTACTATTCCGCTTAGATTTATTAACATACTCGAGGTCAAAATTTGATCCTACACAGAAAAGGTTGCAGGTACATTCAGCTCATATTAATAAAAAATAGTCATCATTCATGCGTAACATCTTTTCAACTATATTTCCTCACTTCGAATTTTATCATCAATATTCATCGTCGATATTATCCTCCTAAAATCCTTCCTAAAAAGTTCACGAAACCAATAACCATGAATAATTGCAGGCTATAATGAAATAATATTCTGTATCAGACACGGCTGATGTTTTTCATCGGGACTGAGCTATAACTATTCGGCAACATGGTGGGTAAACAATACAATTTAGTGCGGAACTAATACTATTTACGCACGATTTGTACACATACTTCGTTTCTTTGCGATGAGAAGCATGAAATGTTATACGTGAAAACCATAATTAATATTTATTTTACAATTAAAATTGCCACGATTAATTCCAAATTTGATTCTAATGGAATACAAATAATGAGATCCAATGACGATATTAAGTTTAGTGTTTAAAATGTATTATAAATACAATGGCTATAAAAATATATACTTTTAAATTTACATTGTATTGCATTATCCTTTTGTAATAACATTTTGCAACGCCTATTATTGTGCTCCATTTATTCAGATTATATTTACGGTAGCAATAGGTTACAAATGCAGTGTTAGGTTTTCTGAACTTCTGCTGACCTATCATTATCGAAAGTAGTGCTTCTCAAAATGTGGTGTGGCAAAGCTTTCACCGATACACCTTGTAATTGGAATCAGTAATTTGTAAAATTAATTAACTCTGTGAAACGAAAGGCAGAAATTCACATGGAAAATAAATATTTAAGCACGGATCATACTTGAAAACCAATGTGCTTAAAAATGCGAGAAATGAAGTAATTTTACGTTACATTAATTTCTTTATTAATAGCTTCCCAATCTCTTCATAATTTCTAATCATTCCTAAATATTTTCGATGTGCAAAATTGTATTGTATCCAACTGTTTGTTTTCATGAGAAGATCACTATTACTCGCAATTATACGATATCATAGAACAAATATACATAGTACTATCAATTAAACTTAAAAGAATAATTTCACTCCGTCCGTGGAGATTGAAAAATTTACCACTTTATTGCTTTTGTGTGATAATTATTTACTCTACAACAAATAGTCAAAGTATTTCTATTGGCTTCCAGGGATCTTACACATACAGCGACTGACAAATGGAAATTTGAAGTCAGCATTTATTCCTGTGAGTATCTGTCTTTTACGCTAATTATAAAATACTAACTTTAGTGGAATAATTAAAATATTTATATTTACATAAAATTCATTGATGATACGAAATATCATTCTTCCTTCTCATATTCTCTTTGAAGGTACCAAATGACAGGCATACATTCAATTCAAAATCGTTTTAAAACCACGGTGTTATAGGTCGTTGCATTCATCTTAACATGCACTGGGATCTTGCATTGTAAAACATGCTTGTTTGAGTGGAAAAAAATTATATATAGAGAAATGATACGATATATAATATTTTTCATCGATTTCTCGTAACAAAGATATATCGAACATATTTCAAAGATATTAACAATTCCGCTCGGGTAATAACAGTAAAAAATTATACGTAATTTAACGATTCTGCTTGAATAAAATTCAATATTAAGTCAAATTCGTTTTTTCGAATGGCATCCATATTTCAAATGGCATTCTGTATCCATTTATCGAATATTATTGTAGCCTACATCTAATCAAAGCTAATGATTTAATACATCATGACCCTGGGGTCATCCAGAAAGCAAGGAAATGAAAATTGGAACAAAAAATGGCAATCACCATGAATGGGTGATAATAACCAGTATTTATTATTAAGACTTGAAATTAGATTTGCATTACGAATCTCGAGTAAATGTTGTATTATTAGAAACTTATTTATGAAATTATCTACGATCTCAAAAAAAGAAAAAATGTAAACTTGTGACTGCTTAGCATAGCATTTAGGATGGGCCACGTAGTTTCAACTTATGACTCTATTGCTTAGTCATCAGGATTCTCGAATTTGTAAACTGTTGATTTTTTTCTATGGAATCATCTACAGTCAATATTTTATGCTGTTCCAATAGAATGTATGAAATATTTTAATAATAATTTAATAATATTTCTGCTATTTGTTTTTTTTTTTGTATCTTGAATTAATCTAAATCATTTTTTCATACAATACTGCTTACGCACGGAAACAATAGTTTTGCCGATTTATACAAGATGTATCCCAATTATATAGGACTAGGCATCGGGTAAGCCACAGAAAACACGTTTTGTGCAATAATATATGTATATGCGTAAGTACTTCTCAACGACTTCATAATAACTTCCTTGCAATTACTCAACTTCTGTCAACTACTGGCAACTACTCGTATCCTATCGCACTTCTCTTATACCCATGACCTGGACTTCAGTCCTGCATTACGGCATGTATCCTCGCTCGTTATGTCACGTACCCTAAACATTCAGTCCTAAACCTGCACTCGACACTCTTGTACGCAGTCACTTCATCCTTCCGCACGTACTTAAGGTATTAACTGAACGTCTGTGCCGATTGCAGGGTCGCTGTTTATTATTAGATTATTGCGTGTTTTCGGGGAACGACCAAAGCGTTCCTATGCAATATATATTCATCATACAAACGATGCCGCTATGATCTCCAACTATTATAATTATATGTACATTATATATCAAGGTAATATGTTAAGCATAAAATGCTGAAAGCACAGTCTTGATCAACTGACTAACACTTAACTAGCACTAGTACCATTTTAATTGAGCAATAACTTAGAAGAAAAATAAAAAAATGTCACGAGTCAGCGATTCCCATCTATTCTTTCCTACATACTACCAACTGATATGGCATAAAGTTATGTATTACCTCGTACATAGTATTCTCTGACAGTACATAACCAAACAATTTTGTATAATTTGACTCATCTCACATACCATCTACGAATATTCAATATACCTGAAGCGATACGCGTGAGTTACGTGTCACTGTCGCAAGGTTTGGACACAGAATCAATTAATATATACTGCAGAATCCACCAATACAGAAACTAGATTCAGCGATGACAACAGAATCATTCGTACCTTGAAATTCCAATTTTTATTTTAATAGATCAAAAAAGAATGTCGAGAAATATCACTGGTAAAGACTTCTTCAAGAAGCGCAATGACAAAGAAATTTGTATTAATACGCGCCTTGGTTACGAAATAACTAAAATTGGTTAAAGACTGGTTAAAAATAATTAGAGTTCTACTTGGTTACGAATAACAATCGTGGATGATGGAAATTATTCTTCGTTACAAATTGCCATTATCATGACAATTTTCTTTATGATTATGGATAATTACTATCCATCAATGCCGCGTAAAACGAATTATAGGACCCGTCGAGGAATAACAAGTACGAATATTCATGATAAAAGAATAGAATGGCAGGTATTACTCTGATACTTTTATCAAAATAAAATCCAGTCTACGATAATGTACATTCAAGAATCAATAACTATTTCTATTATCTACAATTGATATTCGTAACTAAATAGAATTCTAATCACTTTTAATAATTGAAAGCATTATAATATGACCAGTATAAAATGTTTCCTCAAACTCTGATGCTTTATTCGAAGTTTATATCTTCTCGTGCAAAATATACGAGAGCTTCATGATTCATTGACAACTAATCGACATCTGAAAGAGATAAAGGTAATACAAATGGATGAAATATTATATATAGAGATATGAAATGTAAACATATAAATAAAGAAAAATTTAATCCTATGTGACAATAATTACTAATTTAAAAATATATATATATATATATATATATATATATATATATATATATATATTACATCCGTTTTCGTGTAAATGTTACTAATAAAATTTCTCGTAGGATTAAAAAATATGACAAAAATGCCATTCTATTGTAAGCTATAAATGTTCTACAAAAATATGAAAAAATCATTAATTTACATTATTCTAATTAGTTCTTGCTTGATTTATTTTCAGCCCTACTTAAAATTGATTAAAATTGATGAATAAAATTCATTTACTACATTATGCATAATGCATCAAGAATATTAATCAGATTGATATAATGTATCAATTAATTAATATATATTGGACTATTCTGCTGTGATTACCTTATAGCAATGTCATTGATTAATAACGACAATGTTATTTACCCATTTTTGGTCCGTATTCTGAGTGTAAAGAAGTAATTGTTTTCATAATATCCTAAATTTCCGGATAATTTGTTGATAAATATTTTATAAACATTTATGCATCCATATTTCGAATTATTTTAAACCACAAAACACAGTTGCAAAATTTCTACAAGAACTCATAGATTCCGGTATATATGTGAATATCTGATGACTACTAAAATTTTGATGGAAATTAGTATATTACAATGATTATATTACATCGGGCAAGATAATTTATTTAATCAATTATATAGTCTCTATTTTATCACTGTTATTCACGTCCTACCATGGTTCTGATAACACTTTTTTCTTTATTAAGACAAGAAATATCACACTCATGAGATGATTCAGATATTTCCCCCTCAAAATGTTTTTGAATAAGAAAAATAAGTTGAAATGATGGTGCAATACCAAGAGAGTATTTTGAATTCATTAAAACATTAAAATTCTTTTCAAAAATATTATTATATATATACTCTAAAATGTATATGCTACTGTACATTATGTTAATCCTTGAAATAAAGTTTCGCCGGTTTATTGCAGCGTGGAAAATCCCTTAGTATCGATCGCGTACCTCAGGTAAACCATAATGCCACCTAGACGCATGATCGTCATATAGGCCGGGTATATGCAGTACGGAGTAGTGGTTATCTTCCATTTTTTGTACAACCCCTACCTTGCACCTCAAGTTCGGAAATTCCAGGCAGTAATATGATTCTTGGCCCTACCAAGGACAAATATAAATACCGAACTATATCGGAATCGAGCACAGTCCACTCAAGAATCGTAACCATCGCACACGTATCCTCGACGAACCATTCGACACAAACCGTCGCCAATTAACATCGGCATAGTGACAACACACACACATTACATATTTCACAACAACTATGAGTTATATGCCGTATTGGATATTGCAAATTTACAATGATAATGGAAATAATAACATCCTTAATTAATAAAGAGTACTTAAATATACATATAAGCACTATGCACATTCTGTATAATAATTTCCAAACTAGAATGCGTTTCTCCTCTTTCTCGTATTTTAATATAATAATATACTTTATTTATGCATACATATTTATTATAGAGGGTAATATGAGGACAAAGATATAATATATTTACGTTACAGTATAATAACCTACATACCGTATTTTACTGTATTCATTAGACTATACCAATAGCGATGTTATTAAATTTATATATACTCGATATATTTATTTTGATTTGCATGTAGTGAATCAATGGCACGTCGGATTGCGTACGCAGATGAAAAGTAAGAAAATATCAATCAGAGTAATGCAATTTGCCAAACAAGCTAGGAGACACACATAATGAAATGATTACTACATGGTGATGTGTTTGTGTATCCATATACCGAGTTGTATCTACGACAAGTGCAACGTGAATACGTAAACAGCATAAATTCAGGTACATTCATAAAAGGCTTCTATTGGTTCAGAAATCCTATAATCGATGTATCGATACGTCTCGAGCATGGACATGAAATTGGATAGATGGTACAAACGGAACTGTTCATGAATACATGTGAGGATATTCAACCTCATCTCGTAATTCCGATAACAAATTAAAATAAGGTTATGTCGGTATCAATAATAACGTCAATAGAAGTACTCTTTGGAGTATTTTACTTAAGGAATCTACTTATTTTCACAATAACTACAAATTTCAAAGAAAATTTAAAACAAAATTTATTAAAAATTTATTATTCGCTATATCATCGTCTAAAAGTTTGCACCTCCAGTTATGTACATTTAAAATCGTATAAATGCCTATTAAGAATTATGTTTCGCAAGATAGAATAATCTTTTTTTTCTATAATTTTTCTATATTCTTTTCACGAAGTTAATCTGTACATATTTAGATGGATATAAAAATAAATGCGTATGCACGTACAAACGTACTCAGGTATAACTTTACCGTATCATCGCTGTATATTGCAATTGATATAAATGAAATGGTCTCAATCTTATGAAACACCCTATCTATTTTGAACTCCAATGCAAAATTTTCATAAGTTTATTTCTACAAAAATTTAATTGCAGCAGCCTACAAATAAGAGTAATATGAAAATATAAAGAAGTACTTGAGACTATTACTAAAAAGTAACAACAAAAATGTGAAATACGGGGTAAGTCAATAATTTTACCACAAACAGATTGGAACTTCAAATTTAACATGTATGTAAATACAAACATGGTTACAATTGGAGAGTCTAAATCAGTAATACGCAAGGTTAGGATTACATCCAGCAATGTTAATACCAGTTTAAGGTATAAAATGTAGGGGTCCAATGAACCAATTCAACAAAATTTACTTAATTAGGTACATCGACAAGAATCACAACGCCATTTATATACATTTGTTTTATATTCCATTAATAATAACCTTACTACGGTCCTCTTAACAGCTCATATTTTTGATACATAAATCCAGGCAGATGCCTAGAACTTTAGAGTGTGTAAAGCTACTTGAACAAGCGCGAATCGAACTGCCGCCCCTGGTCCGTGATCACCCTTAACGGAGTACAGAATCTGGATACTCTCCCAGCGAGGAACGCCGTGCGTCTATACCGGTCTCTACTTACCTTGGCATTTTCAATTGGGAACGTTTCGGACCACCGCCTGCCGCGATCTCCGCACTTTAAACTATATTTATTTCCACGCCAAATCGGTAGCGGGCCCACGAGGTCCAAACGAAAGTGTTCGAAACCCAGAGTCGGTGGTTCGAACATTCCGATTTCTTTCGATACGTGCCGAATGATCTTTGCGCCTTGGAATTGCGAGAAACGCCGGTTCCATTCGCGGCAATCCCCGACGATCGATGATAACACATGTTTCATAAGCGCACTGTGACATTTACTTCCGGATTGGACAGCTTGTGCATCGACTAAAAAGCTTGCCGTCGTAGGGATCTTGTCAAGAATGAACAAACCATGTATTTGGAAATATCACAGTGATTGGTTTCGCTATCGATCATCTTCATCCGTTTCAGTTGCAACGAGATATTGGACGCGATGAGAAGCCCTTTCAGCTCTGAATCCGATCCGTCTGACCTATAATTTGGTATAATCTGGCGTTGTGGTCAAGAACTCTACCCGCGGTAATGAGTTTGCTAACACGATATCCTTTCCACTGACATGCCTCAAGTCGGTTGTAAACTGGCTAATGTAGTCTAGGTACCTAATCGGGAGGGGTGAGGCTTCCCCTGATTTTTGCCGAAACGTGTATCTAAGCGGCTCATGGTTCGTTTATATCGTGAACTGGCGCCTCTCGACTACGTGCCGTAGTTGCCTGATTGCGGAATACATGGCTAATAGTTCATGTTCGGAGGCGTTGTATTTACGCTGCGCCGGCGATAAGGTATCGTATAGAAAGCAAATGGCTTTCAGGAACCATTTCCTAGCTGTTGCAATGTGGTGCCTAACGCGTGGTACGAAGCGTCGATCATTATCCCTAGCTCCGCTTTTTTCGCGGCGAGCGCTAGTAACGCCGGGTTGGTTAACGCGTTTTTCGTAGCATCCAAGATCGCGTATGTCTCTGCCATTCATGGAACCGGGGAGCTTTCTTTGACTTCCTGGCCGCAAAATAACCGGTTAAGAGGGGACGGTATTGCAACTGCGTTCATCATGAATCTGCTATAGAAGTTCACCTTCCCACGGAACCTTCGAAACTGCTTGATGATCTCTGGTTTAGGGAATTTCGCAATCACGTCAATCCTGTCGGCAAACGGTAGAGTGCCTTCATTTATTACCTTATAGCCAATGAATAGTACTTCCGATGTTGCGAAAATACAATTGTTCGGATTGATGACTACGCCATACTGATACAATTGGGAGAATAACTGACTTAGGTGATTTTGGTGCTCGGTTTCATCTCTTGATGCTACAGGAATGTTATCGAGATAGACGTAACAAAAGTTGTGTACTCCTACATCGGTGTCAATGAACCGTTGGAACGTATGTGCAGCGGTTCTCGAATCAAACGGCATTACGATATATTCAAGCAACCCGAACGAGTTGGTTACCACGGTTTTCGGAATGACGTCCTCGTGTACATGGATTAGGTGATATGCCTGGACGAGGATGAGGATCGAAAAAACAGTTTTCCCGGCGAGTATAAGTGCCAAGTTCTCTATATGCGATATCGGGTATCAGTCCAGTATGGTTCGCGCTTTGAGGACCCCATAATTTCTACAGAACGGTAGAAACGAATGGTAGACAAGGTACGCTGTTCAGGAAGAAATTTAGTCAAACAAGTTTCCCAAAGATCATCATGAACAGTGCAGAAATTAAATTCGCGGACACCATTGAAATACATGATGTACTCTTTGATAGATTAACCTGAACCACGCATAACACATCTATGAAGGAATTATGCCCGAGGGGGGGAAACGTAATCAAATCCCTAGTCAATATCAACCGGGAAAATCAAATCAGGAATCTCGGATAAAAACTTATCGAGCTCTATCTCTCCAAACTTAACTGCCAAGGATTTATTTATAATTCGAGAACATATCTTGTTTTCCATGTAAAATTGTATGTTCACCACGATATTAGTCGAAAATATCAATTGTAGAATACTCAAACTTTCTAAAAACAGCGTAAACTTAACCTGTAACTGATTTGTACAAGTGTGCTCGCCAAAATATGTGTCGAAAATATAAATAGTATACACAGACTTTCTAGATACATCATAAGCCTAATATGTTATTTTTGTTCAAGTGTGTCCTCGCAGCAATATTAGATGAAAATATAAGATGAGCTCAGTGACTCTCTAAAAACTGAGAAAACCATATTATTATGTATGTAAAAAAGTTTTCACGCCCCAATGTTAGACGAAAATTTATGCAGAATACAGGAACTCTCTAAAAACCAAGTAATCCTAAGCTGCTATTTACATAAAAATTTGCTCGCCAAGATATTAGTAAAAAATCTCACTAGAATACACAAACTCTCTAAAGACAACGTAAATCTAACCTCTTATTTATATGAAAAGATTTGCATGCCACATTATTAGTCAACAATATCAATACGATACTCAAATTATCTAAAAACAGCGTAATCCT
>NW_027471171.1:0-28435 GCF_051020765.1 Lasioglossum baleicum
CTGAAACGAAGAATCGTCGAATCTGACATAAGCTCGAATAAATCGTGATCGTGCTTGCAGAATCGGAGTTTCTACGCCAATTTCGCTTCGTTGCATGCAAATGCACTGATCTAGCACGCGAAACAGAGATTCCGCACAGAAATGCACTTCTGAAACGAAGAATCGTCGAATCTGACATAAGCTCGAATAAATCTTGATCGTGCTTGCCGCATCGGAGTTTCTGTGCGAATTTTGCTTCGTTGCATGCAAATGCACTGATCTAGCACGCGAAACAGCGATTCCGCACAGAAATACACTTCTGAAACGAAGAATCGTCGAATCTGACATAAGCCCGAATGAATCGTGATCGTGCTTGGCGAATCGAAGTTTCTGTGCCATTTTCCCTTCGTTGCATGCAAATGAACTGATCCAGCACGCGAGACAGCGATTCCGCACAGAAATACACTTCTGAAACGAAGAATCGTCGAATCTGACATAAGGTCGAATAAATGGTGATCGTGGTTGCCGAATCGAAGTTTCTGTGCCAATTTCCCTTCGCTGCATGCAAATGAACTGATCTAGCACGCGAGACAGCGATTCCGCACAGAAATACACTTCTGAACCGAAGAATCGTCGAATCTGACATAAGATCGAATAAATCGTGATCGTGCTTGCAGAATCGGAGTTTCTGCGCCAATTTCGCTTCGTTGCATGCAAATGCACTGATCTAGCACGCGAAACAGCGATTCCGCACAGAAATACACTTCTGAAACGAAGAATCGTCGAATCTGACATAAGGTCGAATAAATGGTGATCGTGGTTGCCGAATCGAAGTTTCTGTGCCAATTTCCCTTCGTTGCATGCAAATGAACTGATCTAGCACGCGAGACAGCGATTCCGCACAGAAATACACTTCTGAAACGAAGAATCGTCGAATCTGACATAAGCTCGAATAAATCGTGATCGTGCTTGCAGAATCGGAGTTTCTGCGCCAATTTCGCTTCGTTGCATGCAAATGCACTGATCTAGCACGCGAAACAGCGATTCCGCACAGAAATACACTTCTGTAACGAAGAATCGTCGAATCTGACATAAGCTCCAATAAATCGTGATCGTGCTTGCCGCATCGGAGTTTCTGTACCAATTTCTCTTCGTTGCATGCAAATGCACTGATCTAGCACGCGAAATAGCGATTCCGCACAGAAATACCTTTCTGAAACGAAGAATCGTCGAATCTGACATAAGCTCGAATAAATCGTGATCGTGATTGCCGAATAGGAATTTCTGTGCCAATTTCTCTTCGTTGCATGCAAATGCACTGATCTAGCACGCGAAACAGCGATTCCGCATAGAAATACACTTCTGAAACGAAGAATCGTCGAATCTGACATAAGATCGAATGAATCGTGATCGTGTTTGCCCAATCGAAGTTTCTATACCAAATTCGCATATTTGCATGCAAACCCACTGATCCATCACGTGAAACAGGGATTCCGTACAGAAATGCAATTCTGAAACGAAGAATAGTCGAATCTGACATAAGCCCGAATGAATTGTGATCGTGCTTGGCGAATCGAAGTTTCTGTGCCAATTTCCCTTCGTTGCATGCAAATGAACTGATCTAGCACGCGAGACAGCGATTCCGCACAGAAATACACTTCTGAACCGAAGAATCGTCGAATCTGACATAAGATCGAATAAATCGTGATCGTGCTTGCAGAATCGGAGTTTCTGCGCCAATTTCGCTTCGTTGCATGCAAATGCACTGATCTAGCACGCGAAACAGCGATTCCGCACAGAAATACACTTCTGAAACGAAGAATCGTCGAATCTGACATAAGGTCGAATAAATGGTGATCGTGGTTGCCGAATCGAAGTTTCTGTGCCAATTTCCCTTCGTTGCATGCAAATGAACTGATCTAGCACGCGAGACAGCGATTCCGCACAGAAATACACTTCTGAAACGAAGAATCGTCGAATCTGACATAAGCTCGAATAAATCGTGATCGTGCTTGCAGAATCGGAGTTTCTGCGCCAATTTCGCTTCGTTGCATGCAAATGCACTGATCTAGCACGCGAAACAGCGATTCCGCACAGAAATGCACTTCTGAAACGAAGAATCGTCGAATCTGACATAAGCTCGAATAAATCGTGATCGTGCATGCAGAATCGGAGTTTCTGTGCCAATTTCGCATATTTGCATGCAAACCCACTGATCCATCACGTGAAACAGGGATTCCGTACAGAAATACACTTCTGAAACGAAGAATCGTCGAATCTGACATAAGATCGAATAAATCGTGATCGTGCCTGCAGAATCGGAGTTTCTGCGCCAATTTCGCTTCGTTGCATGCAAATGCACGGATCTAGCACGCGAAACAGCGATTCCGCACAGAAATACACTTCTGAAACGAAGAATCGTCGAATCTGACATGAGCTCGAATAAATCGTGATCGTGCTTGCAGAATCGCAGTTTCTGTGCCAATTTCGCATATTTGCATGCAAATGCACTGATCTATCAGGCGAAACATCGATTCCGCACAGAAATACACTTCTGAAACGAAGAATCGTCGAATCTGACATGAGCTCGAATAAATCGTGATCGTGCTTGCAGAATCGCAGTTTCTGTGCCAATTTCGCATATTTGCATGCAAATGCACTGATCTATCAGGCGAAACAGCGATTCCGCACAGAAATACACTTCTGAAACGAAGAATCGTCGAATCTGACATAAGCCCGAATAAATCGTGATCGTGCTTGCAGAATCGGGGTTTCTGCGCCAACTTCGCTTCGTTGCATGCAAATGCACTGATCTAGCACGCGAGACAGCGATTCCGCACAGAAATACACTTCTGAAACGAAGAATCGTCGAATCTGACATAAGCCCGAATGAATCGTGATCGTGCTTGGCGAATCGAAGTTTCTGTGCCATTTTCCCTTCGTTGCATGCAAATGAACTGATCCAGCACGCGAGACAGCGATTCCGCACAGAAATACACTTCTGAAACGAAGAATCGTCGAATCTGACATAAGGTCGAATAAATGGTGATCGTGGTTGCCGAATCGAAGTTTCTGTGCCAATTTCCCTTCGTTGCATGCAAATGAACTGATCTAGCTCGCGAGACAGCGATTCCGCACAGAAATACACTTCTGAACCGAAGAATCGTCGAATCTGACATGAGCTCGAATAAATCGTGATCGTGCTTGCAGAATCGCAGTTTCTGTGCCAATTTCGCATGTTTGCATGCAAATGCACTGATCTATCAGGCGAAACAACGATTCCGCACAGAAATACACTTCTGAAACGAAGAATCGTCGAATCTGACATAAGCCCGAATAAATCGTGATCGTGCTTGCAGAATCGGGGTTTCTGCGCCAACTTCGCTTCGTTGCATGCAAATGCACTGATCTAGCACGCGAGACAGAGATTCCGCACAGAAATGCACTTCTGAAACGAAGAATCGTCGAATCTGACATAAGCTCGAATAAATCTTGATCGTGCTTGCCGCATCGGAGTTTCTGTGCGAATTTTGCTTCGTTGCATGCAAATGCACTTATCTAGCACGCGAAACAGCGATTCCGCACAGAAATACACTTCTGAGACGAAGAATCGTCGAATCTGCCATAAGCCCGAATGAATCGTGATCGTGCTTGGCGAATCGAAGTTTCTGTGCCATTTTCCCTTCGTTGCATGCAAATGAACTGATCCAGCACGCGAGACAGCGATTCCGCACAGAAATACACTTCTGAAACGAAGAATCGTCGAATCTGACATAAGGTCGAATAAATGGTGATCGTGGTTGCCGAATCGAAGTTTCTGTGCCAATTTCCCTTCGTTGCATGCAAATGAACTGATCTAGCACGCGAGACAGCGATTCCGCACAGAAATACACTTCTGAAACGAAGAATCGTCGAATCTGACATAAGCTCGAATAAATCGTGATCGTGCATGCAGAATCGGAGTTTCTGTGCCAATTTCGCATATTTGCATGCAAACCCACTGATCCATCACGTGAAACAGGGATTCCGTACAGCAATACACTTCTGAAACGAAGAATCGTCGAATCTGACATAAGATCGAATAAATCGTGATCGTGCCTGCAGAATCGGAGTTTCTGCGCCAATTTCGCTTCGTTGCATGCAAATGCACGGATCTAGCACGCGAAACAGCGATTCCGCACAGAAATACACTTCTGAAACGAAGAATCGTCGAATCTGACATGAGCTCGAATAAATCGTGATCGTGCTTGCAGAATCGCAGTTTCTGTGCCAATTTCGCATATTTGCATGCAAATGCACTGATCTATCAGGCGAAACAGCGATTCCGCACAGAAATACACTTCTGAAACGAAGAATCGTCGAATCTGACATGAGCTCGAATAAATCGTGATCGTGCTTGCAGAATCGCAGTTTCTGTGCCAATTTCGCATATTTGCATGCAAATGCACTGATCTATCAGGCGAAACAGCGATTCCGCACAGAAATACACTTCTGAAACGAAGAATCGTCGAATCTGACATAAGCCCGAATAAATCGTGATCGTGCTTGCAGAATCGGGGTTTCTGCGCCAACTTCGCTTCGTTGCATGCAAATGCACTGATCTAGCACGCGAGACAGCGATTCCGCACAGAAATACACTTCTGAAACGAAGAATCGTCGAATCTGACATAAGCTCGAATAAATCGTGATCGTGCTTGCAGAATCGGAGTTTCTACGCCAATTTCGCTTCGTTGCATGCAAATGCACTGATCTAGCACGCGAAACAGAGATTCCGCACAGAAATGCACTTCTGAAACGAAGAATCGTCGAATCTGCCATAAGCTCGAATAAATCTTGATCGTGCTTGCCGCATCGGAGTTTCTGTGCGAATTTTGCTTCGTTGCATGCAAATGCACTGATCTAGCACGCGAAACAGCGATTCCGCACAGAAATACACTTCTGAAACGAAGAATCGTCGAATCTGACATAAGCCCGAATGAATCGTGATCGTGCTTGGCGAATCGAAGTTTCTGTGCCATTTTCCCTTCGTTGCATGCAAATGAACTGATCCAGCACGCGAGACAGCGATTCCGCACAGAAATACACTTCTGAAACGAAGAATCGTCGAATCTGACATAAGGTCGAATAAATGGTGATCGTGGTTGCCGAATCGAAGTTTCTGTGCCAATTTCCCTTCGCTGCATGCAAATGAACTGATCTAGCACGCGAGACAGCGATTCCGCACAGAAATACACTTCTGAACCGAAGAATCGTCGAATCTGACATAAGATCGAATAAATCGTGATCGTGCTTGCAGAATCGGAGTTTCTGCGCCAATTTCGCTTCGTTGCATGCAAATGCACTGATCTAGCACGCGAAACAGCGATTCCGCACAGAAATACACTTCTGAAAAGAAGAATCGTCGAATCTGACATAAGGTCGAATAAATGGTGATCGTGGTTGCCGAATCGAAGTTTCTGTGCCAATTTCCCTTCGTTGCATGCAAATGAACTGATCTAGCACGCGAGACAGCGATTCCGCACAGAAATACACTTCTGAAACGAAGAATCGTCGAATCTGACATAAGCTCGAATAAATCGTGATCGTGCTTGCAGAATCGGAGTTTCTGCGCCAATTTCGCTTCGTTGCATGCAAATGCACTGATCTAGCACGCGAAACAGCGATTCCGCACAGAAATACACTTCTGTAACGAAGAATCGTCGAATCTGACATAAGCTCCAATAAATCGTGATCGTGCTTGCCGCATCGGAGTTTCTGTACCAATTTCTCTTCGTTGCATGCAAATGCACTGATCTAGCACGCGAAATAGCGATTCCGCACAGAAATACCTTTCTGAAACGAAGAATCGTCGAATCTGACATAAGCTCGAATAAATCGTGATCGTGATTGCCGAATAGGAATTTCTGTGCCAATTTCTCTTCGTTGCATGCAAATGCACTGATCTAGCACGCGAAACAGCGATTCCGCATAGAAATACACTTCTGAAACGAAGAATCGTCGAATCTGACATAAGATCGAATGAATCGTGATCGTGTTTGCCCAATCGAAGTTTCTATACCAAATTCGCATATTTGCATGCAAACCCACTGATCCATCACGTGAAACAGGGATTCCGTACAGAAATGCACTTCTGAAACGAAGAATAGTCGAATCTGACATAAGCCCGAATGAATTGTGATCGTGCTTGGCGAATCGAAGTTTCTGTGCCAATTTCCCTTCGTTGCATGCAAATGAACTGATCTAGCACGCGAGACAGCGATTCCGCACAGAAATACACTTCTGAACCGAAGAATCGTCGAATCTGACATAAGATCGAATAAATCGTGATCGTGCTTGCCGCATCGGAGTTTCTGTGCGAATTTTGCTTCGTTGCATGCAAATGCACTGATCTAGCACGCGAAACAGCGATTCCGCACAGAAATACACTTCTGAAACGAAGAATCGTCGAATCTGACATAAGCCCGAATGAATCGTGATCGTGCTTGGCGAATCGAAGTTTCTGTGCCATTTTCCCTTCGTTGCATGCAAATGAACTGATCCAGCACGCGAGACAGCGATTCCGCACAGAAATACACTTCTGAAACGAAGAATCGTCGAATCTGACATAAGGTCGAATAAATGGTGATCGTGGTTGCCGAATCGAAGTTTCTGTGCCAATTTCCCTTCGCTGCATGCAAATGAACTGATCTAGCACGCGAGACAGCGATTCCGCACAGAAATACACTTCTGAACCGAAGAATCGTCGAATCTGACATAAGATCGAATAAATCGTGATCGTGCTTGCAGAATCGGAGTTTCTGCGCCAATTTCGCTTCGTTGCATGCAAATGCACTGATCTAGCACGCGAAACAGCGATTCCGCACAGAAATACACTTCTGAAAAGAAGAATCGTCGAATCTGACATAAGGTCGAATAAATGGTGATCGTGGTTGCCGAATCGAAGTTTCTGTGCCAATTTCCCTTCGTTGCATGCAAATGAACTGATCTAGCACGCGAGACAGCGATTCCGCACAGAAATACACTTCTGAAACGAAGAATCGTCGAATCTGACATAAGGTCGAATAAATGGTGATCGTGCTTGCAGAATCGGAGTTTCTGCGCCAATTTCGCTTCGTTGCATGCAAATGCACTGATCTAGCACGCGAAACAGCGATTCCGCACAGAAATACACTTCTGAACCGAAGAATCGTCGAATCTGACATAAGATCGAATAAATCGTGATCGTGCTTGCAGAATCGCAGTTTCTGTGCCAATTTCGCATATTTGCATGCAAACCCACTGATCCATCACGTGAAACAGGGATTCCGTACAGAAATGCACTTCTGAAACGAAGAATCGTCGAATCTGACATAAGGTCGAATAAATGGTGATCGTGGTTGCCGAATCAAAGTTTCTGTGCCAATTTCCCTTCGTTGCATGCAAATGCACTGATCTAGCACGCGAAACAGCGATTCCGCACAGAAATACACTTCTGAAACGAAGAATCGTCGAATCTGACATAAGCTCGAATAAATCGTGATCGTGCATGCAGAATCGGAGTTTCTGTGCCAATTTCGCATATTTGCATGCAAACCCACTGATCCATCACGTGAAACAGGGATTCCGTACAGAAATACACTTCTGAAACGAAGAATCGTCAAATCTGACATAAGATCGAATAAATCGTGATCGTGCCTGCAGAATCGGAGTTTCTGCGCCAATTTCGCTTCGTTGCATGCAAATGCACGGATCTAGCACGCGAAACAGCGATTCCGCACAGAAATACACTTCTGAAACGAAGAATCGTCGAATCTGACATGAGCTCGAATAAATCGTGATCGTGCTTGCAGAATCGCAGTTTCTGTGCCAATTTCGCATATTTGCATGCAAATGCACTGATCTATCAGGCGAAACAGCGATTCCGCACAGAAATACACTTCTGAAACGAAGAATCGTCGAATCTGACATGAGCTCGAATAAATCGTGATCGTGCTTGCAGAATCGCAGTTTCTGTGCCAATTTCGCATATTTGCATGCAAATGCACTGATCTATCAGGCGAAACAGCGATTCCGCACAGAAATACACTTCTGAAACGAAGAATCGTCGAATCTGACATAAGCCCGAATAAATCGTGATCGTGCTTGCAGAATCGGGGTTTCTGCGCCAACTTCGCTTCGTTGCATGCAAATGCACTGATCTAGCACGCGAGACAGCGATTCCGCACAGAAATACACTTCTGAAACGAAGAATCGTCGAATCTGACATAAGCTCGAATAAATCGTGATCGTGCTTGCAGAATCGGAGTTTCTACGCCAATTTCGCTTCGTTGCATGCAAATGCACTGATCTAGCACGCGAAACAGAGATTCCGCACAGAAATGCACTTCTGAAACGAAGAATCGTCGAATCTGACATAAGCTCGAATAAATCTTGATCGTGCTTGCCGCATCGGAGTTTCTGTGCGAATTTTGCTTCGTTGCATGCAAATGCACTGATCTAGCACGCGAAACAGCGATTCCGCACAGAAATACACTTCTGAAACGAAGAATCGTCGAATCTGACATAAGCCCGAATGAATCGTGATCGTGCTTGGCGAATCGAAGTTTCTGTGCCATTTTCCCTTCGTTGCATGCAAATGAACTGATCCAGCACGCGAGACAGCGATTCCGCACAGAAATACACTTCTGAAACCAAGAATCGTCGAATCTGACATAAGGTCGAATAAATGGTGATCGTGGTTGCCGAATCGAAGTTTCTGTGCCAATTTCCCTTCGCTGCATGCAAATGAACTGATCTAGCACGCGAGACAGCGATTCCGCACAGAAATACACTTCTGAACCGAAGAATCGTCGAATCTGACATAAGATCGAATAAATCGTGATCGTGCTTGCAGAATCGGAGTTTCTGCGCCAATTTCGCTTCGTTGCATGCAAATGCACTGATCTAGCACGCGAAACAGCGATTCCGCACAGAAATACACTTCTGAAAAGAAGAATCGTCGAATCTGACATAAGGTCGAATAAATGGTGATCGTGGTTGCCGAATCGAAGTTTCTGTGCCAATTTCCCTTCGTTGCATGCAAATGAACTGATCTAGCACGCGAGACAGCGATTCCGCACAGAAATACACTTCTGAAACGAAGAATCGTCGAATCTGACATAAGCTCGAATAAATCGTGATCGTGCTTGCAGAATCGGAGTTTCTGCGCCAATTTCGCTTCGTTGCATGCAAATGCACTGATCTAGCACGCGAAACAGCGATTCCGCACAGAAATACACTTCTGTAACGAAGAATCGTCGAATCTGACATAAGCTCCAATAAATCGTGATCGTGCTTGCCGCATCGGAGTTTCTGTACCAATTTCTCTTCGTTGCATGCAAATGCACTGATCTAGCACGCGAAATAGCGATTCCGCACAGAAATACCTTTCTGAAACGAAGAATCGTCGAATCTGACATAAGCTCGAATAAATCGTGATCGTGATTGCCGAATAGGAATTTCTGTGCCAATTTCTCTTCGTTGCATGCAAATGCACTGATCTAGCACGCGAAACAGCGATTCCGCATAGAAATACACTTCTGAAACGAAGAATCGTCGAATCTGACATAAGATCGAATGAATCGTGATCGTGTTTGCCCAATCGAAGTTTCTATACCAAATTCGCATATTTGCATGCAAACCCACTGATCCATCACGTGAAACAGGGATTCCGTACAGAAATGCACTTCTGAAACGAAGAATAGTCGAATCTGACATAAGCCCGAATGAATTGTGATCGTGCTTGGCGAATCGAAGTTTCTGTGCCAATTTCCCTTCGTTGCATGCAAATGAACTGATCTAGCACGCGAGACAGCGATTCCGCACAGAAATACACTTCTGAACCGAAGAATCGTCGAATCTGACATAAGATCGCATAAATCGTGATCGTGCTTGCAGAATCGGAGTTTCTGCGCCAATTTCGCTTCGTTGCATGCAAATGCACTGATCTAGCACGCGAAACAGCGATTCCGCACAGAAATACACTTCTGAAACGAAGAATCGTCGAATCTGACATAAGCTCGAATAAATCGTGATCGTGCTTGCAGAATCGGAGTTTCTACGCCAATTTCGCTTCGTTGCATGCAAATGCACTGATCTAGCACGCGAAACAGAGATTCCGCACAGAAATGCACTTCTGAAACGAAGAATCGTCGAATCTGACATAAGCTCGAATAAATCTTGATCGTGCTTGCCGCATCGGAGTTTCTGTGCGAATTTTGCTTCGTTGCATGCAAATGCACTGATCCAGCACGCGAAACAGCGATTCCGCACAGAAATACACTTCTGAAACGAAGAATCGTCGAATCTGACATAAGCCCGAATGAATCGTGATCGTGCTTGGCGAATCGAAGTTTCTGTGCCATTTTCCCTTCGTTGCATGCAAATGAACTGACCCAGCACGCGAGACAGCGATTCCGCACAGAAATACACTTCTGAAACGAAGAATCGTCGAATCTGACATAAGGTCGAATAAATGGTGATCGTGGTTGCCGAATCGAAGTTTCTGTGCCAATTTCCCTTCGCTGCATGCAAATGAACTGATCTAGCACGCGAAACAGCGATTCCGCACAGAAATACACTTCTGAAAAGAAGAATCGTCGAATCTGACATAAGGTCGAATAAATGGTGATCGTGGTTGCCGAATCGAAGTTTCTGTGCCAATTTCCCTTCCTTGCATGCAAATGAACTGATCTAGCACGCGAGACAGCGATTCCGCACAGAAATACACTTCTGAAACGAAGAATCGTCGAATCTGACATAAGCTCGAATAAATCGTGATCGTGCTTGCAGAATCGGAGTTTCTGCGCCAATTTCGCTTCGTTGCATGCAAATGCACTGATCTAGCACGCGAAACAGCGATTCCGCACAGAAATACACTTCTGTAACGAAGAATCGTCGAATCTGACATAAGCTCCAATAAATCGTGATCGTGCTTGCCGCATCGGAGTTTCTGTACCAATTTCTCTTCGTTGCATGCAAATGCACTGATCTAGCACGCGAAATAGCGATTCCGCACAGAAATACCTTTCTGAAACGAAGAATCGTCGAATCTGACATAAGCTCGAATAAATCGTGATCGTGATTGCCGAATAGGAATTTCTGTGCCAATTTCTCTTCGTTGCATGCAAATGCACTGATCTAGCACGCGAAACAGCGATTCCGCATAGAAATACACTTCTGAAACGAAGAATCGTCGAATCTGACATAAGATCGAATGAATCGTGATCGTGTTTGCCCAATCGAAGTTTCTATACCAAATTCGCATATTTGCATGCAAACCCACTGATCCATCACGTGAAACAGGGATTCCGTACAGAAATGCACTTCTGAAACGAAGAATAGTCGAATCTGACATAAGCCCGAATGAATTGTGATCGTGCTTGGCGAATCGAAGTTTCTGTGCCAATTTCCCTTCGTTGCATGCAAATGAACTGATCTAGCACGCGAGACAGCGATTCCGCACAGAAATACACTTCTGAACCGAAGAATCGTCGAATCTGACATAAGATCGAATAAATCGTGATCGTGCTTGCAGAATCGGAGTTTCTGCGCCAATTTCGCTTCGTTGCATGCAAATGCACTGATCTAGCACGCGAAACAGCGATTCCGCACAGAAATACACTTCTGAAACGAAGAATCGTCGAATCTGACATAAGCTCGAATAAATCGTGATCGTGCTTGCAGAATCGGAGTTTCTACGCTAATTTCGCTTCGTTGCATGCAAATGCACTGATCTAGCACGCGAAACAGAGATTCCGCACAGAAATGCACTTCTGAAACGAAGAATCGTCGAATCTGACATAAGCTCGAATAAATGGTGATCGTGGTTGCCGAATCGAAGTTTCTGTGCCAATTTCCCTTCGCTGCATGCAAATGAACTGATCTAGCACGCGAGACAGCGATTCCGCACAGAAATACACTTCTGAACCGAAGAATCGTCGAATCTGACATAAGATCGAATAAATCGTGATCGTGCTTGCAGAATCGGAGTTTCTGCGCCAATTTCGCTTCGTTGCATGCAAATGCACTGATCTAGCACGCGAAACAGCGATTCCGCACAGAAATACACTTCTGAAAAGAAGAATCGTCGAATCTGACATAAGGTCGAATAAATGGTGATCGTGGTTGCCGAATCGAAGTTTCTGTGCCAATTTCCCTTCGTTGCATGCAAATGAACTGATCTAGCACGCGAGACAGCGATTCCGCACAGAAATACACTTCTGAAACGAAGAATCGTCGAATCTGACATAAGCTCGAATAAATCGTGATCGTGCTTGCAGAATCGGAGTTTCTGCGCCAATTTCGCTTCGTTGCATGCAAATGCACTGATCTAGCACGCGAAACAGCGATTCCGCACAGAAATACACTTCTGAACCGAAGAATCGTCGAATCTGACATAAGATCGAATAAATCGTGATCGTGCTTGCAGAATCGCAGTTTCTGTGCCAATTTCGCATATTTGCATGCAAACCCACTGATCCATCACGTGAAACAGGGATTCCGTACAGAAATGCACTTCTGAAACGAAGAATCGTGGAATCTGACATAAGCTCGAATAAATCGTGATCGTGCATGCAGAATCGGAGTTTCTGTGCCAATTTCGCATATTTGCATGCAAACCCACTGATCCATCACGTGAAACAGGGATTCCGTACAGAAATACACTTCTGAAACGAAGAATCGTCGAATCTGACATAAGATCGAATAAATCGTGATCGTGCCTGCAGAATCGGAGTTTCTGCGCCAATTTCGCTTCGTTGCATGCAAATGCACGGATCTAGCACGCGAAACAGCGATTCCGCACAGAAATACACTTCTGAAACGAAGAATCGTCGAATCTGACATGAGCTCGAATAAATCGTGATCGTGCTTGCAGAATCGCAGTTTCTGTGCCAATTTCGCATATTTGCATGCAAATGCACTGATCTATCAGGCGAAACAGCGATTCCGCACAGAAATACACTTCTGAAACGAAGAATCGTCGAATCTGACATGAGCTCGAATAAATCGTGATCGTGCTTGCAGAATCGCAGTTTCTGTGCCAATTTCGCATATTTGCATGCAAATGCACTGATCTATCAGGCGAAACAGCGATTCCGCACAGAAATACACTTCTGAAACGAAGAATCGTCGAATCTGACATAAGCCCGAATAAATCGTGATCGTGCTTGCAGAATCGGGGTTTCTGCGCCAACTTCGCTTCGTTGCATGCAAATGCACTGATCTAGCACGCGAAACAGAGATTCCGCACAGAAATGCACTTCTGAAACGAAGAATCGTCGAATCTGACATAAGCTCGAATAAATCTTGATCGTGCTTGCCGCATCGGAGTTTCTGTGCGAATTTTGCTTCGTTGCATGCAAATGCACTGATCTAGCACGCGAAACAGCGATTCCGCACAGAAATACACTTCTGAAACGAAGAATCGTCGAATCTGACATAAGCCCGAATGAATCGTGATCGTGCTTGGCGAATCGAAGTTTCTGTGCCATTTTCCCTTCGTTGCATGCAAATGAACTGATCCAGCACGCGAGACAGCGATTCCGCACAGAAATACACTTCTGAAACGAAGAATCGTCGAATCTGACATAAGGTCGAATAAATGGTGATCGTGGTTGCCGAATCGAAGTTTCTGTGCCAATTTCCCTTCGCTGCATGCAAATGAACTGATCTAGCACGCGAGACAGCGATTCCGCACAGAAATACACTTCTGAACCGAAGAATCGTCGAATCTGACATAAGATCGAATAAATCGTGATCGTGCTTGCAGAATCGGAGTTTCTGCGCCAATTTCGCTTCGTTGCATGCAAATGCACTGATCTAGCACGCGAAACAGCGATTCCGCACAGAAATACACTTCTGAAAAGAAGAATCGTCGAATCTGACATAAGGTCGAATAAATGGTGATCGTGGTTGCCGAATCGAAGTTTCTGTGCCAATTTCCCTTCGTTGCATGCAAATGAACTGATCTAGCACGCGAGACAGCGATTCCGCACAGAAATACACTTCTGAAACGAAGAATCGTCGAATCTGACATAAGCTCGAATAAATCGTGATCGTGCTTGCAGAATCGGAGTTTCTGCGCCAATTTCGCTTCGTTGCATGCAAATGCACTGATCTAGCACGCGAAACAGCGATTCCGCACAGAAATACACTTCTGTAACGAAGAATCGTCGAATCTGACATAAGCTCCAATAAATCGTGATCGTGCTTGCCGCATCGGAGTTTCTGTACCAATTTCTCTTCGTTGCATGCAAATGCACTGATCTAGCACGCGAAATAGCGATTCCGCACAGAAATACCTTTCTGAAACGAAGAATCGTCGAATCTGACATAAGCTCGAATAAATCGTGATCGTGATTGCC
This sequence comes from Lasioglossum baleicum, assembly GCF_051020765.1. Classification (NCBI taxonomy): domain Eukaryota; kingdom Metazoa; phylum Arthropoda; class Insecta; order Hymenoptera; family Halictidae; genus Lasioglossum; species Lasioglossum baleicum. Next base: position 14,364 of record NW_027471171.1, read on the forward strand.
GAATAGGAATTTCTGTGCCAATTTCTCTTCGTTGCATGCAAATGCACTGATCTAGCACGCGAAACAGCGATTCCGCATAGAAATACACTTCTGAAACGAAGAATCGTCGAATCTGACATAAGATCGAATGAATCGTGATCGTGTTTGCCCAATCGAAGTTTCTATACTAAATTCGCATATTTGCATGCAAACCCACTGATCCATCACGTGAAACAGGGATTCCGTACAGAAATGCACTTCTGAAACGAAGAATAGTCGAATCTGACATAAGCCCGAATGAATTGTGATCGTGCTTGGCGAATCGAAGTTTCTGTGCCAATTTCCCTTCGTTGCATGCAAATGAACTGATCTAGCACGCGAGACAGCGATTCCGCACAGAAATACACTTCTGAACCGAAGAATCGTCGAATCTGACATAAGATCGAATAAATCGTGATCGTGCTTGCAGAATCGGAGTTTCTGCGCCAATTTCGCTTCGTTGCATGCAAATGCACTGATCTAGCACGCGAAACAGCGATTCCGCACAGAAATACACTTCTGAAACGAAGAATCGTCGAATCTGACATAAGCTCGAATAAATCGTGATCGTGCTTGCAGAATCGGAGTTTCTACGCCAATTTCGCTTCGTTGCATGCAAATGCACTGATCTAGCACGCGAAACAGAGATTCCGCACAGAAATGCACTTCTGAAACGAAGAATCGTCGAATCTGACATAAGCTCGAATAAATCTTGATCGTGCTTGCCGCATCGGAGTTTCTGTGCGAATTTTGCTTCGTTGCATGCAAATGCACTGATCCAGCACGCGAAACAGCGATTCCGCACAGAAATACACTTCTGAAACGAAGAATCGTCGAATCTGACATAAGCCCGAATGAATCGTGATCGTGCTTGGCGAATCGAAGTTTCTGTGCCATTTTCCCTTCGTTGCATGCAAATGAACTGATCCAGCACGCGAGACAGCGATTCCGCACAGAAATACACTTCTGAAACGAAGAATCGTCGAATCTGACATAAGGTCGAATAAATGGTGATCGTGGTTGCCGAATCGAAGTTTCTGTGCCAATTTCCCTTCGCTGCATGCAAATGAACTGATCTAGCACGCGAGACAGCGATTCCGCACAGAAATACACTTCTGAACCGAAGAATCGTCGAATCTGACATAAGATCGAATAAATCGTGATCGTGCTTGCAGAATCGGAGTTTCTGCGCCAATTTCGCTTCGTTGCATGCAAATGCACTGATCTAGCACGCGAAACAGCGATTCCGCACAGAAATACACTTCTGAAAAGAAGAATCGTCGAATCTGACATAAGGTCGAATAAATGGTGATCGTGGTTGCCGAATCGAAGTTTCTGTGCCAATTTCCCTTCGTTGCATGCAAATGAACTGATCTAGCACGCGAGACAGCGATTCCGCACAGAAATACACTTCTGAAACGAAGAATCGTCGAATCTGACATAAGCTCGAATAAATCGTGATCGTGCTTGCAGAATCGGAGTTTCTGCGCCAATTTCGCTTCGTTGCATGCAAATGCACTGATCTAGCACGCGAAACAGCGATTCCGCACAGAAATACACTTCTGTAACGAAGAATCGTCGAATCTGACATAAGCTCCAATAAATCGTGATCGTGCTTGCCGCATCGGAGTTTCTGTACCAATTTCTCTTCGTTGCATGCAAATGCACTGATCTAGCACGCGAAATAGCGATTCCGCACAGAAATACCTTTCTGAAACGAAGAATCGTCGAATCTGACATAAGCTCGAATAAATCGTGATCGTGATTGCCGAATAGGAATTTCTGTGCCAATTTCTCTTCGTTGCATGCAAATGCACTGATCTAGCACGCGAAACAGCGATTCCGCATAGAAATACACTTCTGAAACGAAGAATCGTCGAATCTGACATAAGATCGAATGAATCGTGATCGTGTTTGCCCAATCGAAGTTTCTATACCAAATTCGCATATTTGCATGCAAACCCACTGATCCATCACGTGAAACAGGGATTCCGTACAGAAATGCACTTCTGAAACGAAGAATAGTCGAATCTGACATAAGCCCGAATGAATTGTGATCGTGCTTGGCGAATCGAAGTTTCTGTGCCAATTTCCCTTCGTTGCATGCAAATGAACTGATCTAGCACGCGAGACAGCGATTCCGCACAGAAATACACTTCTGAACCGAAGAATCGTCGAATCTGACATAAGATCGAATAAATCGTGATCGTGCTTGCAGAATCGGAGTTTCTGCGCCAATTTCGCTTCGTTGCATGCAAATGCACTGATCTAGCACGCGAAACAGCGATTCCGCACAGAAATACACTTCCGAAACGAAGAATCGTCGAATCTGACATAAGGTCGAATAAATGGTGATCGTGGTTGCCGAATCGAAGTTTCTGTGCCAATTTCCCTTCGTTGCATGCAAATGAACTGATCTAGCACGCGAGACAGCGATTCCGCACAGAAATACACTTCTGAAACGAAGAATCGTCGAATCTGACATAAGCTCGAATAAATCGTGATCGTGCTTGCAGAATCGGAGTTTCTGTGCCAATTTCGCATATTTGCATGCAAATGCACGGATCTAGCACGCGAAACAGCGATTCCGCACAGAAATACACTTCTGAAACGAAGAATCGTCGAATCTGACATGAGCTCGAATAAATCGTGATCGTGCTTGCAGAATCGCAGTTTCTGTGCCAATTTCGCATATTTGCATGCAAATGCACTGATCTATCAGGCGAAACATCGATTCCGCACAGAAATACACTTCTGAAACGAAGAATCGTCGAATCTGACATGAGCTCGAATAAATCGTGATCGTGCTTGCAGAATCGCAGTTTCTGTGCCAATTTCGCATATTTGCATGCAAATGCACTGATCTATCAGGCGAAACAGCGATTCCGCACAGAAATACACTTCTGAAACGAAGAATCGTCGAATCTGACATAAGCCCGAATAAATCGTGATCGTGCTTGCAGAATCGGGGTTTCTGCGCCAACTTCGCTTCGTTGCATGCAAATGCACTGATCTAGCACGCGAGACAGCGATTCCGCACAGAAATACACTTCTGAAACGAAGAATCGTCGAATCTGACATAAGCTCGAATAAATCGTGATCGTGCTTGCAGAATCGGAGTTTCTACGCCAATTTCGCTTCGTTGCATGCAAATGCACTGATCTAGCACGCGAAACAGAGATTCCGCACAGAAATGCACTTCTGAAACGAAGAATCGTCGAATCTGACATAAGCTCGAATAAATCTTGATCGTGCTTGCCGCATCGGAGTTTCTGTGCGAATTTTGCTTCGTTGCATGCAAATGCACTTATCTAGCACGCGAAACAGCGATTCCGCACAGAAATACACTTCTGAGACGAAGAATCGTCGAATCTGACATAAGCCCGAATGAATCGTGATCGTGCTTGGCGAATCGAAGTTTCTGTGCCATTTTCCCTTCGTTGCATGCAAATGAACTGATCCAGCACGCGAGACAGCGATTCCGCACAGAAATACACTTCTGAAACGAAGAATCGTCGAATCTGACATAAGGTCGAATAAATGGTGATCGTGGTTGCCGAATCGAAGTTTCTGTGCCAATTTCCCTTCGTTGCATGCAAATGAACTGATCTAGCACGCGAGACAGCGATTCCGCACAGAAATACACTTCTGAACCGAAGAATCGTCGAATCTGACATAAGATCGAATAAATCGTGATCGTGCTTGCAGAATCGCAGTTTCTGTGCCAATTTCGCATATTTGCATGCAAATGCACTGATCTATCAGGCGAAACAGCGATTCCGCACAGAAATACACTTCTGAAACGAAGAATCGTCGAATCTGACATGAGCTCGAATAAATCGTGATCGTGCTTGCCGCATCGGAGTTTCTGTACCAATTTCTCTTCGTTGCATGCAAATGCACTGATCTAGCACGCGAAATAGCGATTCCGCACAGAAATACCTTTCTGAAACGAAGAATCGTCGAATCTGACATAAGCTCGAATAAATCGTGATCGTGATTGCCGAATAGGAATTTCTGTGCCAATTTCTCTTCGTTGCATGCAAATGCACTGATCTAGCACGCGAAACAGCGATTCCGCATAGAAATACACTTCTGAAACGAAGAATCGTCGAATCTGACATAAGATCGAATGAATCGTGATCGTGTTTGCCCAATCGAAGTTTCTATACCAAATTCGCATATTTGCATGCAAACCCACTGATCCATCACGTGAAACAGGGATTCCGTACAGAAATGCACTTCTGAAACGAAGAATCGTCGAATCTGACATAAGGTCGAATAAATGGTGATCGTGGTTGCCGAATCGAAGTTTCTGTGCCAATTTCCCTTCGTTGCATGCAAATGAACTGATCTAGCACGCGAGACAGCGATTCCGCACAGAAATACACTTCTGAAACGAAGAATCGTCGAATCTGACATAAGCTCGAATAAATCGTGATCGTGCTTGCAGAATCGGAGTTTCTACGCCAATTTCGCTTCGTTGCATGCAAATGCACTGATCTAGCACGCGAAACAGAGATTCCGCACAGAAATACACTTCTGAAACGAAGAATCGTCGAATCTGACATAAGCCCGAATAAATCGTGATCGTGCTTGCAGAATCGGGGTTTCTGCGCCAACTTCGCTTCGTTGCATGCAAATGCACTGATCTAGCACGCGAGACAGCGATTCCGCACAGAAATACACTTCTGAAACGAAGAATCGTCGAATCTGACATAAGCTCGAATAAATCGTGATCGTGCTTGCAGAATCGGAGTTTCTACGCCAATTTCGCTTCGTTGCATGCAAATGCACTGATCTAGCACGCGAAACAGAGATTCCGCACAGAAATGCACTTCTGAAACGAAGAATCGTCGAATCTGACATAAGCTCGAATAAATCTTGATCGTGCTTGCCGCATCGGAGTTTCTGTGCCAATTTCCCTTCGTTGCATGCAAATGAACTGATCTAGCACGCGAGACAGCGATTCCGCACAGAAATACACTTCTGAACCGAAGAATCGTCGAATCTGACATAAGATCGAATAAATCGTGATCGTGCTTGCAGAATCGGAGTTTCTGCGCCAATTTCGCTTCGTTGCATGCAAATGCACTGATCTAGCACGCGAAACAGCGATTCCGCACAGAAATACACTTCTGAAACGAAGAATCGTCGAATCTGACATAAGGTCGAATAAATGGTGATCGTGGTTGCCGAATCGAAGTTTCTGTGCCAATTTCCCTTCGTTGCATGCAAATGAACTGATCTAGCACGCGAGACAGCGATTCCGCACAGAAATACACTTCTGAAACGAAGAATCGTCGAATCTGACATAAGGTCGAATAAATGGTGATCGTGGTTGCCGAATCGAAGTTTCTGTGCCAATTTCCCTTCGTTGCATGCAAATGAACTGATCTAGCACGCGAGACAGCGATTCCGCACAGAAATACACTTCTGAAACGAAGAATCGTCGAATCTGACATAAGCTCGAATAAATCGTGATCGTGCTTGCAGAATCGGAGTTTCTGCGCCAATTTCGCTTCGTTGCATGCAAATGCACTGATCTAGCACGCGAAACAGCGATTCCGCACAGAAATACACTTCTGAAAAGACGAATCGTCGAATCTGACATAAGGTCGAATAAATGGTGATCGTGGTTGCCGAATCGAAGTTTCTGTGCCAATTTCCCTTCGTTGCATGCAAATGAACTGATCTAGCACGCGAGACAGCGATTCCGCACAGAAATACACTTCTGAAACGAAGAATCGTCGAATCTGACATAAGCTCGAATAAATCGTGATCGTGCTTGCAGAATCGGAGTTTCTGCGCCAATTTCGCTTCGTTGCATGCAAATGCACTGATCTAGCACGCGAAACAGCGATTCCGCACAGAAATACACTTCTGTAACGAAGAATCGTCGAATCTGACATAAGCTCCAATAAATCGTGATCGTGCTTGCCGCATCGGAGTTTCTGTACCAATTTCTCTTCGTTGCATGCAAATGCACTGATCTAGCACGCGAAATAGCGATTCCGCACAGAAATACCTTTCTGAAACGAAGAATCGTCGAATCTGACATAAGCTCGAATAAATCGTGATCGTGATTGCCGAATAGGAATTTCTGTGCCAATTTCTCGTCGTTGCATGCAAATGCACTGATCTAGCACGCGAAACAGCGATTCCGCATAGAAATACACTTCTGAAACGAAGAATCGTCGAATCTGACATAAGATCGAATGAATCGTGATCGTGTTTGCCCAATCGAAGTTTCTATACCAAATTCGCATATTTGCATGCAAACCCACTGATCCATCACGTGAAACAGGGATTCCGTACAGAAATGCACTTCTGAAACGAAGAATAGTCGAATCTGACATAAGCCCGAATGAATTGTGATCGTGCTTGGCGAATCGAAGTTTCTGTGCCAATTTCCCTTCGTTGCATGCAAATGAACTGATCTAGCACGCGAGACAGCGATTCCGCACAGAAATACACTTCTGAACCGAAGAATCGTCGAATCTGACATAAGATCGAATAAATCGTGATCGTGCTTGCAGAATCGGAGTTTCTGCGCCAATTTCGCTTCGTTGCATGCAAATGCACTGATCTAGCACGCGAAACAGCGATTCCGCACAGAAATACACTTCTGAAACGATGAATCGTCGAATCTGACATAAGCTCGAATAAATCGTGATCGTGCTTGCAGAATCGGAGTTTCTACGCCAATTTCGCTTCGTTGCATGCAAATGCACTGATCTAGCACGCGAAACAGAGATTCCGCACAGAAATGCACTTCTGAAACGAAGAATCGTCGAATCTGACATAAGCTCGAATAAATCTTGATCGTGCTTGCCGCATCGGAGTTTCTGTGCGAATTTTGCTTCGTTGCATGCAAATGCACTGATCTAGCACGCGAAACAGCGATTCCGCACAGAAATACACTTCTGAAACGAAGAATCGTCGAATCTGACATAAGCCCGAATGAATCGTGATCGTGCTTGGCGAATCGAAGTTTCTGTGCCATTTTCCCTTCGTTGCATGCAAATGAACTGATCCAGCACGCGAGACAGCGATTCCGCACAGAAATACACTTCTGAAACGAAGAATCGTCGAATCTGACATAAGGTCGAATAAATGGTGATCGTGGTTGCCGAATCGAAGTTTCTGTGCCAATTTCCCTTCGCTGCATGCAAATGAACTGATCTAGCACGCGAGACAGCGATTCCGCACAGAAATACACTTCTGAACCGAAGAATCGTCGAATCTGACATAAGATCGAATAAATCGTGATCGTGCTTGCAGAATCGGAGTTTCTGCGCCAATTTCGCTTCGTTGCATGCAAATGCACTGATCTAGCACGCGAAACAGCGATTCCGCACAGAAATACACTTCTGAAACGAAGAATCGTCGAATCTGACATAAGCTCGAATAAATCGTGAACGTGCTTGCAGAATCGGAGTTTCTGCGCCAATTTCGCTTCGTTGCATGCAAATGCATTGATCTAGCACGCGAAACAGCGATTCCGCACAGAAATACACTTCTGTAACGAAGAATCGTCGAATCTGACATAAGCTCCAATAAATCGTGATCGTGCTTGCCGCATCGGAGTTTCTGTACCAATTTCTCTTCGTTGCATGCAAATGCACTGATCTAGCATGCGAAATAGCGATTCCGCACAGAAATACCTTTCTGAAACGAAGAATCGTCGAATCTGACATAAGCTCGAATAAATCGTGATCGTGATTGCCGAATAGGAATTTCTGTGCCAATTTCTCTTCGTTGCATGCAAATGCACTGATCTAGCACGCGAAACAGCGATTCCGCATAGAAATACACTTCTGAAACGAAGAATCGTCGAATCTGACATAAGATCGAATGAATCGTGATCGTGTTTGCCCAATCGAAGTTTCTATACCAAATTCGCATATTTGCATGCAAACCCACTGATCCATCACGTGAAACAGGGATTCCGTACAGAAATGCACTTCTGAAACGAAGAATAGTCGAATCTGACATAAGCCCGAATGAATTGTGATCGTGCTTGGCGAATCGAAGTTTCTGTGCCAATTTCCCTTCGTTGCATGCAAATGAACTGATCTAGCACGCGAGACAGCGATTCCGCACAGAAATACACTTCTGAACCGAAGAATCGTCGAATCTGACATAAGATCGAATAAATCGTGATCGTGCTTGCAGAATCGGAGTTTCTGCGCCAATTTCGCTTCGTTGCATGCAAATGCACTGATCTAGCACGCGAAACAGCGATTCCGCACAGAAATACACTTCCGAAACGAAGAATCGTCGAATCTGACATAAGGTCGAATAAATGGTGATCGTGGTTGCCGAATCGAAGTTTCTGTGCCAATTTCCCTTCGTTGCATGCAAATGAACTGATCTAGCACGCGAGACAGCGATTCCGCACAGAAATACACTTCTGAAACGAAGAATCGTCGAATCTGACATAAGCTCGAATAAATCGTGATCGTGCTTGCAGAATCGGAGTTTCTGTGCCAATTTCGCATATTTGCATGCAAATGCACGGATCTAGCACGCGAAACAGCGATTCCGCACAGAAATACACTTCTGAAACGAAGAATCGTCGAATCTGACATGAGCTCGAATAAATCGTGATCGTGCTTGCAGAATCGCAGTTTCTGTGCCAATTTCGCATATTTGCATGCAAATGCACTGATCTATCAGGCGAAACATCGATTCCGCACAGAAATACACTTCTGAAACGAAGAATCGTCGAATCTGACATGAGCTCGAATAAATCGTGATCGTGCTTGCAGAATCGCAGTTTCTGTGCCAATTTCGCATATTTGCATGCAAATGCACTGATCTATCAGGCGAAACAGCGATTCCGCACAGAAATACACTTCTGAAACGAAGAATCGTCGAATCTGACATAAGCCCGAATAAATCGTGATCGTGCTTGCAGAATCGGGGTTTCTGCGCCAACTTCGCTTCGTTGCATGCAAATGCACTGATCTAGCACGCGAGACAGCGATTCCGCACAGAAATACACTTCTGAAACGAAGAATCGTCGAATCTGACATAAGCTCGAATAAATCGTGATCGTGCTTGCAGAATCGGAGTTTCTACGCCAATTTCGCTTCGTTGCATGCAAATGCACTGATCTAGCACGCGAAACAGAGATTCCGCACAGAAATGCACTTCTGAAACGAAGAATCGTCGAATCTGACATAAGCTCGAATAAATCTTGATCGTGCTTGCCGCATCGGAGTTTCTGTGCGAATTTTGCTTCGTTGCATGCAAATGCACTTATCTAGCACGCGAAACAGCGATTCCGCACAGAAATACACTTCTGAGACGAAGAATCGTCGAATCTGACATAAGCCCGAATGAATCGTGATCGTGCTTGGCGAATCGAAGTTTCTGTGCCATTTTCCCTTCGTTGCATGCAAATGAACTGATCCAGCACGCGAGACAGCGATTCCGCACAGAAATACACTTCTGAAACGAAGAATCGTCGAATCTGACATAAGGTCGAATAAATGGTGATCGTGGTTGCCGAATCGAAGTTTCTGTGCCAATTTCCCTTCGTTGCATGCAAATGAACTGATCTAGCACGCGAGACAGCGATTCCGCACAGAAATACACTTCTGAACCGAAGAATCGTCGAATCTGACATAAGATCGAATAAATCGTGATCGTGCTTGCAGAATCGCAGTTTCTGTGCCAATTTCGCATATTTGCATGCAAATGCACTGATCTATCAGGCGAAACAGCGATTCCGCACAGAAATACACTTCTGAAACGAAGAATCGTCGAATCTGACATGAGCTCGAATAAATCGTGATCGTGCTTGCCGCATCGGAGTTTCTGTACCAATTTCTCTTCGTTGCATGCAAATGCACTGATCTAGCACGCGAAATAGCGATTCCGCACAGAAATACCTTTCTGAAACGAAGAATCGTCGAATCTGACATAAGCTCGAATAAATCGTGATCGTGATTGCCGAATAGGAATTTCTGTGCCAATTTCTCTTCGTTGCATGCAAATGCACTGATCTAGCACGCGAAACAGCGATTCCGCATAGAAATACACTTCTGAAACGAAGAATCGTCGAATCTGACATAAGATCGAATGAATCGTGATCGTGTTTGCCCAATCGAAGTTTCTATACCAAATTCGCATATTTGCATGCAAACCCACTGATCCATCACGTGAAACAGGGATTCCGTACAGAAATGCACTTCTGAAACGAAGAATCGTCGAATCTGACATAAGGTCGAATAAATGGTGATCGTGGTTGCCGAATCGAAGTTTCTGTGCCAATTTCCCTTCGTTGCATGCAAATGAACTGATCTAGCACGCGAGACAGCGATTCCGCACAGAAATACACTTCTGAAACGAAGAATCGTCGAATCTGACATAAGCTCGAATAAATCGTGATCGTGCTTGCAGAATCGGAGTTTCTACGCCAATTTCGCTTCGTTGCATGCAAATGCACTGATCTAGCACGCGAAACAGAGATTCCGCACAGAAATACACTTCTGAAACGAAGAATCGTCGAATCTGACATAAGCCCGAATAAATCGTGATCGTGCTTGCAGAATCGGGGTTTCTGCGCCAACTTCGCTTCGTTGCATGCAAATGCACTGATCTAGCACGCGAGACAGCGATTCCGCACAGAAATACACTTCTGAAACGAAGAATCGTCGAATCTGACATAAGCTCGAATAAATCGTGATCGTGCTTGCAGAATCGGAGTTTCTACGCCAATTTCGCTTCGTTGCATGCAAATGCACTGATCTAGCACGCGAAACAGAGATTCCGCACAGAAATGCACTTCTGAAACGAAGAATCGTCGAATCTGACATAAGCTCGAATAAATCTTGATCGTGCTTGCCGCATCGGAGTTTCTGTGCCAATTTCCCTTCGTTGCATGCAAATGAACTGATCTAGCACGCGAGACAGCGATTCCGCACAGAAATACACTTCTGAACCGAAGAATCGTCGAATCTGACATAAGATCGAATAAATCGTGATCGTGCTTGCAGAATCGGAGTTTCTGCGCCAATTTCGCTTCGTTGCATGCAAATGCACTGATCTAGCACGCGAAACAGCGATTCCGCACAGAAATACACTTCTGAAACGAAGAATCGTCGAATCTGACATAAGGTCGAATAAATGGTGATCGTGGTTGCCGAATCGAAGTTTCTGTGCCAATTTCCCTTCGTTGCATGCAAATGAACTGATCTAGCACGCGAGACAGCGATTCCGCACAGAAATACACTTCTGAAACGAAGAATCGTCGAATCTGACATAAGGTCGAATAAATGGTGATCGTGGTTGCCGAATCGAAGTTTCTGTGCCAATTTCCCTTCGTTGCATGCAAATGAACTGATCTAGCACGCGAGACAGCGATTCCGCACAGAAATACACTTCTGAAACGAAGAATCGTCGAATCTGACATAAGCTCGAATAAATCGTGATCGTGCTTGCAGAATCGGAGTTTCTGCGCCAATTTCGCTTCGTTGCATGCAAATGCACTGATCTAGCACGCGAAACAGCGATTCCGCACAGAAATACACTTCTGAAAAGACGAATCGTCGAATCTGACATAAGGTCGAATAAATGGTGATCGTGGTTGCCGAATCGAAGTTTCTGTGCCAATTTCCCTTCGTTGCATGCAAATGAACTGATCTAGCACGCGAGACAGCGATTCCGCACAGAAATACACTTCTGAAACGAAGAATCGTCGAATCTGACATAAGCTCGAATAAATCGTGATCGTGCTTGCAGAATCGGAGTTTCTGCGCCAATTTCGCTTCGTTGCATGCAAATGCACTGATCTAGCACGCGAAACAGCGATTCCGCACAGAAATACACTTCTGTAACGAAGAATCGTCGAATCTGACATAAGCTCCAATAAATCGTGATCGTGCTTGCCGCATCGGAGTTTCTGTACCAATTTCTCTTCGTTGCATGCAAATGCACTGATCTAGCACGCGAAATAGCGATTCCGCACAGAAATACCTTTCTGAAACGAAGAATCGTCGAATCTGACATAAGCTCGAATAAATCGTGATCGTGATTGCCGAATAGGAATTTCTGTGCCAATTTCTCGTCGTTGCATGCAAATGCACTGATCTAGCACGCGAAACAGCGATTCCGCATAGAAATACACTTCTGAAACGAAGAATCGTCGAATCTGACATAAGATCGAATGAATCGTGATCGTGTTTGCCCAATCGAAGTTTCTATACCAAATTCGCATATTTGCATGCAAACCCACTGATCCATCACGTGAAACAGGGATTCCGTACAGAAATGCACTTCTGAAACGAAGAATAGTCGAATCTGACATAAGCCCGAATGAATTGTGATCGTGCTTGGCGAATCGAAGTTTCTGTGCCAATTTCCCTTCGTTGCATGCAAATGAACTGATCTAGCACGCGAGACAGCGATTCCGCACAGAAATACACTTCTGAACCGAAGAATCGTCGAATCTGACATAAGATCGAATAAATCGTGATCGTGCTTGCAGAATCGGAGTTTCTGCGCCAATTTCGCTTCGTTGCATGCAAATGCACTGATCTAGCACGCGAAACAGCGATTCCGCACAGAAATACACTTCTGAAACGATGAATCGTCGAATCTGACATAAGCTCGAATAAATCGTGATCGTGCTTGCAGAATCGGAGTTTCTACGCCAATTTCGCTTCGTTGCATGCAAATGCACTGATCTAGCACGCGAAACAGAGATTCCGCACAGAAATGCACTTCTGAAACGAAGAATCGTCGAATCTGACATAAGCTCGAATAAATCTTGATCGTGCTTGCCGCATCGGAGTTTCTGTGCGAATTTTGCTTCGTTGCATGCAAATGCACTGATCTAGCACGCGAAACAGCGATTCCGCACAGAAATACACTTCTGAAACGAAGAATCGTCGAATCTGACATAAGCCCGAATGAATCGTGATCGTGCTTGGCGAATCGAAGTTTCTGTGCCATTTTCCTTCGTTGCATGCAAATGAACTGATCCAGCACGCGAGACAGCGATTCCGCACAGAAATACACTTCTGAAACGAAGAATCGTCGAATCTGACATAAGGTCGAATAAATGGTGATCGTGGTTGCCGAATCGAAGTTTCTGTGCCAATTTCCCTTCGCTGCATGCAAATGAACTGATCTAGCACGCGAGACAGCGATTCCGCACAGAAATACACTTCTGAACCGAAGAATCGTCGAATCTGACATAAGATCGAATAAATCGTGATCGTGCTTGCAGAATCGGAGTTTCTGCGCCAATTTCGCTTCGTTGCATGCAAATGCACTGATCTAGCACGCGAAACAGCGATTCCGCACAGAAATACACTTCTGAAACGAAGAATCGTCGAATCTGACATAAGCTCGAATAAATCGTGAACGTGCTTGCAGAATCGGAGTTTCTGCGCCAATTTCGCTTCGTTGCATGCAAATGCATTGATCTAGCACGCGAAACAGCGATTCCGCACAGAAATACACTTCTGTAACGAAGAATCGTCGAATCTGACATAAGCTCCAATAAATCGTGATCGTGCTTGCCGCATCGGAGTTTCTGTACCAATTTCTCTTCGTTGCATGCAAATGCACTGATCTAGCATGCGAAATAGCGATTCCGCACAGAAATACCTTTCTGAAACGAAGAATCGTCGAATCTGACATAAGCTCGAATAAATCGTGATCGTGATTGCCGAATAGGAATTTCTGTGCCAATTTCTCTTCGTTGCATGCAAATGCACTGATCTAGCACGCGAAACAGCGATTCCGCATAGAAATACACTTCTGAAACGAAGAATCGTCGAATCTGACATAAGATCGAATGAATCGTGATCGTGTTTGCCCAATCGAAGTTTCTATACCAAATTCGCATATTTGCATGCAAACCCACTGATCCATCACGTGAAACAGGGATTCCGTACAGAAATGCACTTCTGAAACGAAGAATAGTCGAATCTGACATAAGCCCGAATGAATTGTGATCGTGCTTGGCGAATCGAAGTTTCTGTGCCAATTTCCCTTCGTTGCATGCAAATGAACTGATCTAGCACGCGAGACAG
>NW_027471172.1:0-28434 GCF_051020765.1 Lasioglossum baleicum
CAAGCCGTTGCAGAATGTTATATATTGGCATACAGTAGAACATTTACCGAAAACCTTACCCTCAGAGAAACGAACTCGCTGTATCGAGAGTATATCTTCGTGTTCAGTGAAACACATTAGTATACATTTTAGTTACGGGCACCTAAATTTCATGTATGAAATGGAATTTCGAGGGTCAAATCATTGGGGAAAGCGACCACCTTCTCTGGGACTCGAATGTCTAAGTCACTAGCCTCACATTTCCTGTGACATCGAGTGCCAATCCAGGCATTCCCGGAGTAAATGTACTGTACAGTACTGGCAATACACATCTTAATTCACGATTTGTACATTAATGCATATCGTCAATCCGTTTAAGAAGGCAAGCAATTCTTATAAAATCAAACGTTTCAACGCAGACCCTACTCTCCGGTGAATTATCCCGCTGTTTTGTGAGTGTAGCATCGTGTTCAGACGGAAGCATTGCTATATATTTTAATGACGGGCACCATATTTGCATGTATGAATTTGAAGATGGGTTCTCAAACCTGTCGAGATCGTTACCACCTTCTATAAGAGTCGAACGGCTATGTCAATACCTACTCCTATCCTGCGATCTGCGGGTCATTCCTGATTTTTCAGGAGTCCACACCCAGTGCAATATTACCAATGAACACGTTAAGTAACGGTATGAATATTAATGTACAGTGTCACACCGTTGTAGAACGTTACCTATTGCCATGAAATCAAACTTTTTACCGAAGGCCATTCCTTCCGAGATGATAACCCGCTGTATCGAGAGTATAACTTCGTGATAACAAAAACAAACTAGCATACATTTGAGTAACGGGCACCTTAGTTTCATGTATGAATTAGAAGATCGAGAGCGAAACCCTTCGAGAACGATATCATCTTATTTGAGAGACGAACGGCTAAGTCAATAACTTTACAAATCCTGTGATTCCGTGGTCCGAGCCAGGTATTCCGTGAGTAAACGCCCTGAACAGCATTTTCAGAAAACACCTTACGTAACGGTATAAATAAGAAGGTAGAAAGTCAAGCCGTGGAAGAACACCAAAATTCATATAATATCATTCTTATTACACAATACCGTTCCTTCCGTGAACCTAACCCGCTGTTGCGTGTGTCTAGCTTAATGTTCACGTAATGAAATTAGTAGACATGTCAGCAGACGGACGCCACATTTTCATGTATAGAAATCAAAATCCGGAGTAAACTCGTTAGAGAAAGGTGCCAGCTTCTGTGAGAGACGAACGGCTACTTCAATGGCTTCACATATCCTGTGATTCCGATAGTCAAACAGGGTATTCCAGTAGTAAATCCGCTGTACAGTATTAGCTATAGAGACCCTATTCCAGGGTATAAATATTGAACTATAGAGAGTAACCGCTGGAGGACATTAACAATTTGTAGAATGTCAAACTTTTCACCGGATATCTTACCACCCGGGAACCTGACCCGCTGCATCCAGAGTACAACTTCTAGTTCAGAGAAAGAAATCAGCATTTATTTCAGTGATTGGCAGCGTATCTTAGTGTCTGAATTAGAAGATCGATTGTCAAACCGTTCGAGCTCGTTACCACCGTCTTTGAGAGTCAAGCGGCTAAGTCAATGGCTTCACCTATAATGCGTTTCCGAGAGTCAGACCAGGTATTGCGGGAGGAAATCCGCTGAAAAGTATTGGTAATAGACACCTTAATTCACGGTTTGAATATTGAAATAGGGCGTCAAACTGATTGAGATCGTTACCTATTGCTGTAAAATCAAACGTTATACCGAAGACCATACTCTCCGAAAAACTATCCTGCTGTATTGAGAGCATATCTTCGTGTACAAAGAAGGAAATTAGTACATATTTGAGTGACGGGCACTTCAACTTCATATATGAATTAGAATGTCGATGGTCAAACCGTTCTGGACCGTTACCACCTTCCTTGAGAGTCGAAAGGCTAAGTCAACAGCTTCACCCAAAGTTGTGATTCCAAGCATCAATCCTGGTATATGAGGAGTAAATGGAGCAGTATTGGCAATAGAATCGTTAATTCATGTCATGAATATTAAATTAGAGAGTCACACCATTTGAGAACGTTTCCAATTGGTATAAAGTCAAACACTTTACCGATGGTCAAACCATCGGAGAAGCTAACCCGCCTATTCGAGAAGGTAACATCGTGTTCAGAGGTTCAAATAAGCAATCATTCTAGTGAAGGGGATCTTAATTTTTTTATAAATAATACGAGAGGGGATCAAACCGTTAGAGAAGGTTACCACATTCGTTTAGAGACCAACGACTAAGATGATGCCTACATTAATCCTGTGACTCCAAAAGTCAAAACAGCTATTACGGGAGTAAATCCGCTGAACAGTATTGGTAAAGAAAGCCGTAATTCACGGATTGAATATTGAAGTGGAGCGTGAAACCGCTTGAGATCATTGCCAATTGGTATATAGTCAAACACTTTACTGATGGTCTTACCTTCGGAGAAGCATTCTCGCCGTTACGAGAGTATAACTTCGAGTTCAGAAAAAGAAATTAGTATTCATTTCAGTGACGGGAATCTTATCCTCGTGTATGAATTAGAAGGTCGAGGGTCAATTTCGAGACCGCTACCACCTTAGTTGCGAATCGAACAGCTATGATATTAGCCCAACCTATCCTACGACTCTGATAGTCAAGCCAGGTATTCCTGTATTCCTGGTGTGAATTCGCTGTATATTATTGGCACCAACAGCATATATAACGGGATAAATATTAACCTCCAGATTCAAACCGTTGTAGAACGTACGAATTGGTATTGAGTCAAACTATTTACCGGTGGCCTACATTCCGAGAAGCTACCCGCTGTAACGTGAGTGTAGTATCGTGTTTAGTGAACTATTACAATACACTTTAACGACGGGCACCTTCACTTCATGCGGGAATTAGAAGATTGATGGTCAAACTGTACGAGAACGTTACCACCCTCTTTGAGATTACAACGGATAAGTCAATAGCTTCAGGTATGCTGAGATCTCAACAGCCAGAACTGGAATTCCGGGAGTAAATCCGCTGTACAGTATTACCAAAAGAAACCTTAATTCGCAGTGTGAATATTAAAATAGAGCGTCACAACGTTTGTCAACGTTATCTGTTGTTATAAAGTCAAGCGCTTTACCTATGGCTGTACCGTTCTAGAAGCTAACACGCCGAATCGGGAGTTAAGGGAAGCACATTAGTATACAAATTTGGGTCCCCACCTTAAATTCATACATAAATTAGAAGATCGTGGGTCAAACCGGTCGAGAAATTTGCTACCCCCTTTGACTGTCGAACGATAAGTCAATAGCTCTACCTATCCTGTGATCCCGAGAGTCATATCAGGTAATACGGGTGTAATCCGCAGAAGCGTATTGGCACTTGACACCTTATTCACGGTTTGAATTTAAAGCAGAGCGACAAACCGCTAGAGATCATTTCCAGTTGGTATAAAGTCAAACCTTTTATAGGTGACCATTCGTTGAGACTCCAGCCTAAATCCAGCCAGCGCATCACCGTGTGACGGCTAGCTAAAATCTAGCCTACGCATCACCAGAAACCGCCCAGAAAATAACCCTAGCAAAAATTTGCCAAAATTCAGCGACAGCATTACCGGAAACCGGTCAGATATCAACCGTAGCAAAATCAGCCACAACAAGCCAACACATGTCCAGAAACCGCCTACTCAACCAGAAGATGATAATATAAAATCCGAGCAGAAACGAATAAATCACTTCTACATGTACCGCAAGCATAACGTTTCTATATCGTATACCTATCCAGAAAACCTGCGTTAAATATATAATACTATTCAATATCTGAATTACACTTACACTGCAGAATAAGTATTAATATAAGAAAACCTAGTTTCTTCTAGGAAGGATCTCTCCACCAAGGTTGATGAGCCGCACAGTATATTTTAGTTTAATGCTTGTCACGAATTTCCTCGTAACACCGTCCAAAAGCATAACGCGCTGTATCGAGAGTATAACAAGGTGCTCAGTGGTACAATAAAGTATACTATTTTAGTGTCGGGCATCTTAATTTCATGTGTGAACAAGAAGCACTGAGTCAATTCGATCGAGTCCGATGCAACCTTCTTTGGGAGTCAAACGGCTGAGTGAGTACCTATACCGATCCTGTTATTCCGACAGTCAAACCAGGTATTCTGGGAGAATATCCACAGTGCAGTATTACCAATGGACACTTTAATTCAAGGAATGAATAGTAGGGCGTCAACGCTTTTTACAACGTTACCTATTGGTATATTGTCAAACATATTACAGAAGACCGTACCTTCTGAGATCCTAACCCGCTGTATCGAGTGTATAACTTCGTGTTCTGAGAACGAAATAGGTATCAATTTCAGTGACGGGCACCTTAACGGCTCTACACAAATTGGTAATGTTGACCGATGATTTGTAGGCCTGCTTTCATATTCGGACCGTGTATTAAAGTATAGGTGAAGCTATAGACTCAGCCTTTCGGCACTCGAAGAAGCTGATAACGTTCTCGATCGGTTTGTCTTAGATCTTCTAGTTCATACATCAAACTACGGTGCCCGTCACTGAAATTAATACTAATAGGTTTCTCTGTACTCGAAGTTGTAACCACGATACTGCGGATTATGTTCTCGGAGGGTAAGGTATGCGGTAAGGTGTATGACGTTATACAAATTGGTATCCTTCCCAAACGGATTGACGCTCTACATTAATATTATAGCCGCGAATAAAGGTTTTCATTGTCAATACAGTACAGCGGATTTACTCACGGAGTATCTGGTTGGCCACTTCGAAACACAGGATAGGCGAAGCTATTGACTTAGCCGTTCGACTTTCAAGGAATATGACAATGTTCGGGAATGGTTTGATCATCGATCTTCTAAGTCATACATGAAATTATCGTACCCATCTCTGAAATGTATAGTAATGTATTTCTGTGAACCTGAAGTTATAATCTCGATACGGCTGGCTAGCTTCTCAGAAGATGCGGGATTCGGTTATAAGTATGACTCTATACCAATAGGTGACGTGTCACAACGGTTTGACTGTGTACTTTAATACCTATGCCCTGAAATTGGGTGGCTCATGCCCATACTGAACATTATATTCACACCTGCAACACCTGGTTTGATTCTCGGAATCACAGGGCAGGTGACGCTATTGACTTAGCTGTGCCACTCACAAAAGAGGTGGCAACGTTCACGATCGGTTTTGCACTCCATCTTCTAATTCTTGCATGAAATTAAGGTGCAGGTCACTAACGTGGATACTAATTTGCTTCCCGGAGTACGAAGTTTTACTTTCGATACTGCAGGTTAACATTTCGCGAGGTATAGCCTGCGGTTAAAAGTTTGGCTCTACACCAGTAGGTAACGAGCTACAACGGTTTGACTCTGTACCTTAATACTTATACCGAGGAATGGGGTGTATAAGTCCAACCGTGAACTGCGGATCTACTCCCGAAATATCTGGTTCGACTCGAGGCATAACAGGATAGGTGGTTGTATTGAGGCTTATCCTTTCGACCGTGAAAGAAGGCGGCAACGTTCCCGAACCATTTCATACTCGATCATCTAACACATACAAGAAATCAAGGCCCCCGTCACTAAAATGTATACTAATTAGCTTGTCCGTACACGATGATATACTCAAGATACAGCGGGATAGCTTCTCGAAGGCAAGGCCACCTGTGAAATGTTTGACTCTATAGCAATAACTAACGTTCTACAACGGATTTCGTCTGTAGATTAATATTCATGCCGCAAATAAAGGTGTCTATTGGCAATACTCTTCAGCTGATTTACTCCCGGATCATCTTGTTTGACTGATGAGATCGCATGATGGGTGACACTAATCGCTTAGCCATGCGACTGTCAGAAGAGGTAGTAACATTCTCGGACGAATTGTCCCTCCGTCTTCCTATTGATACATGCAATTAAATTGCCCATCAGCTAAATTGTCTACTAACTTGTTTCATTGAAAACTAAGCAAGACACTTGCTGCATCGGGGTAGGTTCTCGGAGAATAAGGAGTCCAGTAAAATGTTTGACCGTATACCAGTTGGTAACGTTCTACGATGGTTCGAATCCGTATATTACTATCTATACCGTGAGTTAAGGTCTCTATGGCCACTGCTATACTGCATATAGTCTCCCGGAATACCTGGTTTGCCTCTCGGAGTCACAACTATTGGTGAAGCTATTGGTTCAGCCGCTGGATCCTCAAAGAAGGTGGTAACGTTCTCGAAAGTTTTTACTCTCGATCTCGTAATTCATACACGAAGACAAGGTGCCAGACACTGAAATGAGGACTAGTTAGCTTCCCTGAAGTTGAGGACGTTATGCTCTCCCTACAGTGGGTTAGCTTCTCGAAGGGAAGGCCTTCGGTACAGAGTTTGACTCTATATAATTAGGTAACGTTCTACAACGTTCTGGTGCTCTATTTAATGTTCAAAACGTGGAATAAGGTGTCTATTCCAGATCTCTTCAGCGGACATACTCCAAGAATACCTAGTTTGACTCTCGGTATGACAGGAAAGGTGGAGTTATTGACTCCTCCGTTCGACACTAGAAGGAGGTGGAAACGTTCTCGACTGGTTTGACCCTCGATCTTGTAATTCGTACATGAAGTTAAGGTGCTCGTCACTGAAATGAATACTAATTTTTTCCTGTGAACACGAACTTATATTCTCGGTGAAGTCGGTGTGCTCCGCGGATGGTAAGGCCTTTGGTAAAACGTTTGTCATTATACCAATTGGTAATGCTCTCATGATGTTTGACAGCTCTACTGTAATATTCAAACCAAGAACTAATGTGCCTATTTCGTAAACTCTTCAGCGGACACATTTGCGGAATACCTGGTTTGACTCTCCTTACTACAGGATAAGTGAAGCTATTGACATAGCCGTTCGTCTCCCACAGAAAGTGGTAAAGACATCGAGCGGTTTGACACTCGATCTTCTAATTCATGCATGAAGTTGAGGAGCTGTCACTGAAATGAAGGCTAATTTCTTTCTCTGAACGCGAAGATGTACTGTCGATCAAGCGGTTAGTCTTTCGGAGGGCAAGGTCTTCAGTAAAGCGCTTGACTTTATACCATTTGCTTGCTTTCATAAACGGACTAACGATGTACGTTAATATTCAGACGTGAATTAAAATATCTTTTGCCAATACTCTTTAGCCTATTTACTCTCGGAATATCTGGTTTTCCCTCGGAATCACAGGATAGCTGGAGCTATTGGTTAGCAGCTTGAATACCAATGATGGTGGTCGCCCTCTCGAACTGTTTGTATGTCGAATTCTCTATCCGTGCATGAAAATTGCTACCGGACTAAAATGTATACCAATTTCTTCCTGTGAACACGGTGTTATAATCACGGGACAGCTGGATATGCTTTCTGGAAAAAAGGTCTTCAGTAAAACGTTTGACCTATTACATTTGCTTGCCTTCTTAAACGGATGGACGCTCTACTTTAATATTCATACCTGAATTCAGGTGTCTGTTGCCAATACTGTACAGTGGATCACTCCCGGAATAACTGATTTGACTCACGGATTCACAGGATAGGTAAATCTGCTGACTAAGCTGTTTGACTCGCAAACATAGTGGTATCGTTCTGGAACAACTTTCCTCTAGATATACTAATCCATTCATGAAATTAATGTGCCCGTCGCTAAAATGTATACTCATTTGTTTCTCTGAGAGGATACAATACCCA
Organism: Lasioglossum baleicum; assembly: GCF_051020765.1. Taxonomy (NCBI): domain Eukaryota; kingdom Metazoa; phylum Arthropoda; class Insecta; order Hymenoptera; family Halictidae; genus Lasioglossum; species Lasioglossum baleicum. Next base: position 7,736 of record NW_027471172.1, read on the forward strand.
CGATACAGCGCCTTATGTTCCCGGAAGGTAAGTATGCAACGTACAGTATGATGTTATACCAGTTGATAATGTTCTCAAACGATTTTACTCTCTACCTTGATATCCATGCCATGAATTAAGGTGTCTTATGCCAATACTCTTCAGCGGATATACTCCAGCAATTCCTGCTTGACTCTCGGAATCACAGGAAAGGTGAAGCTATTGACTTAGTCGTTCGTCTCCCGCAGAAGGTGGTAACGTTGTCGAACGGTTTGACACTCGATCTTCTTAGTCATGCATGAAATGTAGGTTTTCGCACAAAAATGTATACTAGTTCGTACCTAACATCACGGTCTTGTAATCCCCAATATGGCGACTTAGTTTTTTCGGGGAGGAAAGTATTCTGCAGCAAGTTTGATCCTACACAATGGACATTGTTCTACATAGGCTTGACGGCTTTAACATTCATACCGTGTCTTAAGGTGTCTATTGTCCATACTGTTGAGCGGATTCACTTCCGGGATATCTGGATTGCCTCTTCTATCACAGGATAGGTAAAGCTACACACATAGCCATTCGCCTTTAAGAGAAGGTGGCTACGTTCTCGAGCGAGTGACATTCGACCTTCTAATTCATACACAAAGTATGGTGCCCGCCACTGAAATGAGTACTAATTTCTTTCTATGACCGCGAAGCTATACTCTCCATGAAGCGGGTGGGATACGAGGAAGTTAACACCTTCGGTAAAATGTTTGTCTTTATACCAATTGCTAACGCCCTCAAACGTTTGATGCTCTACTTTAATATACAAACCATGAATTAAGATGTCTATTGGCAATACTGTCGGGCAGATTTACAGCAGGGATACCTCGCTTGCCTCTCCGAATCACTAGATAGGTAAAGCTGTTGACTTAGCTGTTCGAATCTCACAGAGGTTGGGTACTTTCTCGAACGGTTTGACAGTCGATCTTCAAATTCAAAATGAAATCATGGCCCGTGTCATTGTAATGTTTACAATTCGATCCTCGAAACACTTAGTTATACTATCGGTGAAGCTTGTCAGGTTCCCGGATGATATGGCCTTCGGAAAGATGTTTGACTTTATAACAATTGGTATCGTTCACAAACCGCATGAAGCTCTACTTTAGTATTCAACCGTGAATGAAGGTGTCTCTGGTAATACCCATCAGCGGATGAACTCCAGGAATACCTGGTTTAAACTCACGGAATCACTGAATAGGTGAAGCTGTTGACTTAGCCGTTCTTCCTGCACGATGTGGTAACGTCCTCGAACGGTTCGACACTTGATCTTCTAATTCATACATGAAGTTCCGTAGCCCGTCACTGAAATGAATACTAATATCCATTTCTGCTCACGAACTTATTCCGTCGATGAAGCCGGTGAGGTCGCTCAAGTTGAGGTTTTCGGTAAAACTTTTGACATTATACCAATTGGTAACGTTCCTCCACGGTTTGTCTCCCACCTTAGTACTTATACCCCCGAATTAAGGTGTCTATTGCCAAAACTCTTCATCGGACTTTCTCCCGGAATACCAGGTCTGATCTTCGGAATCACAGAATATATGAAGCTATAGACTTAGCTGTGCCACGCCCAAAGCAGGTGGTAACGTTCTCGAACGCTCGATGTTTATATTATACACAAAAATGTAGTGTTCGCCACTAAAATATCTACAAAATTGTTTCCGTGCACAATAAGCGAGTCACTCGCTACAGCGTGTCAGGTTCTCGGAAGGTAAGGTATTCAGTAAAAAGCATGATTTAATACGAATTGGTAATGTTCGCCGACGTATTGGTACTCTACTTTAACATTCATACTGTGAATTAATGTTTCTATTGTCAATACTGTTCGGCGGATTCACTCCCGGAATGCCTGGTTTAGCTATAAGAATCACAGGACTTGTGACGCTATGACTTCGCCGTTCGATTTTGAATCAAGATGGTGGCGTTCCCGATCGGTTTGACAGTCGATTTTCTATTCACACATGAATATAGGGCTTCCGTATGTTAAAATGTCTTACCCGTAAACACCAAATATCACACTCGCTGCAAAGTGCTTGGTTCTCAGATGGTAAGGCATTCGGTAAAAACAATGCCTTCATACCAATTGGTAATGATCTCAACAGTTTGATTCAATACATCAATAGCCATGCCGTGAAATGAGGTGTCAATTGCCAGTGCTATTCTGCGGATCTACTCCTGGAATACCAGGATTGGCTGTCGGAATGACTGAGATTGGTGAAGCTATTGTTTAGCGTTTCATCTGAGAAAGAAGGTGGTACCTTTCACTAGCGGTTTGACCCTCGATTTTCGTTCTTATGCATGAAAATGTGGTGTCCGTATGCTAGCATGTCTACTATTTTGTTTCCATGAACATTAAGCAAGACACACGCTGCAGCGGTCTTGGTTTTCGGAAGATAAGATGTTCGGTAAAATGCACGACTTTGTATGAATTTTTATTATTCTTCCACGGTTTGACTCTCGTCTTTCCCATTTATACCGCGAATTGAGTTGTCGGTTGCCAATGCTGTTCAGCGCGATTACATCCGGAATACCTGGCTTGGCCCTCGGAATTACAGCATAAGTGAAGCTATTGACTGAGCCTCTCGACTCACATAGAGGGTGGTAACGTTCTCGACCGGACTGACATTCGATACTCTAATTCATACATGAAGATGAGGTGCTCGTCACTGAAATGAATTCTATTCTCATGGCCTGAACACGAAGTTCTCGATACAGCTATTGAAGCTCGCGGAAGGTACAGCCTACGGTAGGAACGTTTGACATTATAGCAATTGGTGACTTTCTCGAACGCCATTACGCTGTATTTTAAGAATCAAATGGTGAATTGCGGTGTCCATTGCCATAACTCTTAACCGGACTTACTCCCCAGAGTACCTGATTTTACTCTCCGAATCACAGGATGGGTGAAACGATTGACATATCTGTTCGTCTCTCGCAGAAGTTGGCAACGTTCTCGAGCGGTTTGGCCCTCAATGTTCTAATCCATACACGAGGAAAAGATGCCCGTCACGGAAATGGATACTAATTTGCCACACCGAACACGTACATATACTATTGATACAGCTTCAGCAAGGTAGGCCCTTCTGTGAAAAGTTTGACTCTATAAAAATAAGTAACGCCTTAAAAAGGTATGGATCTGTACCATAACATATATGCTGTGCACCAGGGTGCCTAATGCCCATACTGAACAGCATATTTACACGCGGAATACCTGATTTGGCGCTGGGAATCGTAGGATAGGTGCAGCTATTAGATTAGCCGTTAGAATCTCATAGAAGGTGTTATCGTTCTCAAATGGTTTGATGCTCTATATTTATTATTCAAAAGGTAAACTAAGGTGCCCATTGCCAATACCGTTCAGCGCAATTACTCCTAGAGTACCTGGTTTGACTCTCCGAATCACAGGATAGGTGAAGCGATTGACTTAGCCGTTCGACTCTCAAAGAAGGTGGTAAAGTTCTCGAAAGTTTTTACAACACTATCATCTAATTTATACATGAATTTAGTGTACCCATCATTAAAATGTATGCTAATATGCATCTCAGATCACGAAGAAATACCCCCAATTCTGTGGGTTAGCTTCTCGGAAGATAAGGCCTTCGGTACCTGTTTGACTGTATTGCAATATGTAACGTTACTCAACGTTTTCAATCTGCACTGAACACGATGATATATTCTCGATACAGCGGGGTCAGTTTCACGGAATGTAAGGCTTTCTGTAAAAGATTTTACTCTATACCAATTCGTAATGATCTCAAATGGAATGATGCTCTACTATAATATTAAATCTGTGAATTATGGTTTCGAATGCCAATACTGTTCAGACGAATATACTCCCGGAATAGCCGGATTATTTCTCGGAATCACATCTATAGGTGAAGGTATTGACCGAGCCGTTGGACTCTCAAAAAAGGTAGTAATGATCTCGAACGATTTGACACCTGATCTTCTAATTCGTACTTGAAATTATGATGCCCATCACTACAATGTAAACTAGTGTCTTTCTCTGCGTGAGAAGTCGTACTCTTGATTCAGCTGTTAGGCTTCTCGGACTGTAAGGCTGTCGGTAAGAAGTTTGTCTTTATACAAATTGTTTACGCTATATATGGTTTGGCTTTGTACTTTAATATTTACACCGTGAATTATGGTGCCCCCTGTCAATACTATTCAGCGGATTTACTCCCGGAATACCCGGTTTCACACTCCGAGTCATTGGACAGGTGAAGCTACTGACTTAGCCATTTGTCTCTTACAGAAGGCGGCAACGTTCTCTAACGTTTAGACACTTCATTTTCTAATTGATGCACGAAAACAAGGTGTGCCTCTGCTTTAATGTCTACTGATTTGTTTCCGTGAGCAACTGCCACTGGCTGCAGCGGGTTGGGTTCTTGGAAGGCAATGTATTCGGTAAAGGAGTGACTCTATACCAATTGGTAATGCTCTGCGACAGTTTGACTAACATCTTTAATATTCATACCCTCAATTAATGTGTCCATGACTAATACTGTTCTGCGGTTTGACTCTCGGCATCACAGGAAAAGATGACGCTATTGGTTAACCGTTCGAATCTCAAAGTTGGTGGTAACGATCTCGGACTGTTTGACCTTTGATCATCCAATTTATACACGAAATTAAGGTGCCGCAACTAATATGTATACTAATGTGTGTCTCTACACACGAAGTTATGCTCTCGATACAGCGGGTTCGGTTCACGCAAAGTGAGACGCGCGCTATAATGTGTGACTCTCTACAAATAGGTAACCTTCTACAATGGTTCGTCTCTGCACTTTGCCAATACTATTGCCAATGCTGTTCAGTAGATTTACTCCCGGAATACCTGGTTTGACTCTAGGAAACACTGCACAGGCGGAGCTATTGACTTATCCGTTCGTCTCCCAAGGAGGATGGTAACAATCTCGAACGGTTTGACAATCGACCTTCTAATTCATACATGAAGTTAAGGTGCCCGCTGCTAAAATTTATATTAACTTTATCCATTGATCACGGAGTTATGCTCCCGATACAGCGAGTTAGTTTTTCAGAAGGAAAGGTCAACGGTAAAACGTTTGACTTTATACCAATTGACAACGTTTATCAAACGAATTTACGCTCTACTTTTAACATTCAAACAGTGAACTAGGTGTCTATTGCAAATGTGTTCAGTGGATTTACTTCTGGAATACCTGGTTTGTCTCTCTGATAGACAGGATTGGTGTAGCTATTGTCATAGCCGTTGGTCTTTCACAGAAGTTGGTATCGTCCCCAAACGTTTTTCTCGAATTCATTCATGAAATGTGGTAACGTTCTGGAACTGTTGTCACTCAATCTCTATAATTGATACATGAAATTAAGGTGCCCGGCACTAAAATGCTTAGGAACCTGCTTCTCTGAACACGAAGTTATACTCTGGATACAGCGGGTAGCTTCTCGAATATAAGGCTTTCTGTGATGAGATTGGCACTATACAAATATCTATCGTTCTACGATGGTTTGAATCTGTACTATAATATATATACCGCACAATAGGATGTATAAGGCCAATACTGAACAGCGGGCCTACATCCAGAATACCTGGCTTGATTTTCGGGATCACAGGATACGTAGAACTACTGACTCATCCGTTCGAATCAAAAACAAGGCGGTAACATTCTCGAACGCCTTGACACTCGATCTGCTAATTCATACATGAATTTAAGGTGACGTCACTAAAATGAATTCTAATTTGTTTCTATGATCCCGAACTAATACTGTCGATACAGCGGGTCAGATTTCGGCGTGCATGGTCTTCGGGAAAGCGTTTGACATGATAGCAATTGGTAACCTTCTCGGACGGATTCACGCTCGATTTTAATATTCAAACCGTGAATTGAGACGTCTATTGCCAACACTGTTCAGCATATAACTCCTCGGAACTGCATGATAGGTGAAGCTATTCACTTATCAGTTCGTCTCTCAAAGGCGGTTGTTACGTTCCAGAAGCCTTTGACGTCCTATTTCAACATTCAAACCGAGAATTAAGGTGTCTATTGCATTACACTTCAGCGGATTTACTCCAGGAATACCTGGTTTGACTCTCCGAATCACTGGATGGGAGATTATTCCATTCGACTCTCAAAGAGGGCGGTGTCGTTTCCGAAATGGCTTGACCGCTGATCTTCTAATTCATACATGAAGATCAGGTGCCCATCACTGAAACGATTACTAATTTCTGTCTATGGTCACGATTTCATACTCTCGATATGTCGGGTTAGCTTCACCTGTGATAGGAATATCTGTATAATGTTTGACCCTATACCAATAGCTAACGTTCTACAACGTTTGACATTCCGCGTTAATAATCAAACAGTGAATTAAGGTGCCTATTCCCAACACTGATGAGCGTAGTTAACACTCCGAATACTTGGTTTTGCTTACGGATCACAAGATATATGAAGCTAATAACTATGGCGTTCGATTCCCAACTGAGGTGGTAACGTTAACGGACGGTTTAACACTCTATCCCTTATTTCATACGTGAAGTTGAGGTTCCGAAACCAAAATGAATAACTTGTTTCTCACAACATGACGTTACACTCATGATACAGCGAGTTGGGTTCGTAGGAGGTATGGCCTTCCGTAAAAAGTTTATCACAATACCAATTGTTAATATTCTCTGACAGTTTGGCCCTCTGTTTAGAATTCAATACTGTGAATTATAGTGTCCATTGCCATTGCAGTACAGCGGGCTGACTCCCGGAATACCAGGTCTGACCTTCGGAATCAAAGTATACATGAAGCTATTGACTTAGCTGTGCCACGCCCAAAGCAGGTGTAACGTTCACGAACGGTTTGACTCTCGATGTTCATATTTATACACAAAAATGTAGTGCAGTCCACTTAAATGTCTACCAATTGCTTCGGTGTACAATAAGCGAGACACTCGCTACAGCGTGTTAGGTTCTCGGAAGGTAAGGTATTCAGTGAAAAGAATGACTTAATACGAACTGGTAATGATCGCCGTCGCATTAGTACTCTACATTAACATCATAGAGTAAATTAATGTTTCAATTGTCAATATTCTTCGGCGGATTTTCTTCCGGAATACCCGTTTGACACTTCGAGTCATAGGATAGGTGAAGCTATTGCCTCAGCTGTTTGTTTTCCACAGAAGGTGTTAACGTCATCCAATGGTTGGACACTTGATATTCTAATTCATGCATGAAATCAGCGTGACCCGCCATAAATGTCTGCCATTCCGTTTCCACGGACACTAAGCAAGACAATACTAACAGCCGGATGGGCATTTCGGATGGTACGACCTTCGGTTAAAAGATTGATCAGATATGAGTATATGACTTTCTACAACGGATAGACGCCCTCCCTGAATGTTCAAACCGTGAGTTAAGTGTCCAATTGCCAATAGTGTTCAGCGGACTTACTTCCGGCATACCTGGTTTGGCTCTCGGTATCGCAGGATAAGCGAAGCTATTGGTTAACCGTTCGAATCTCAAAGTTGGTGGTAACGATCTCGAACTGTTTGACCTTCGATCATCTAATTTAAACAAGAAATTGAGTTGCCGCCACTAAGATGTATACTAATGTATGTCTCTACACACGAAGTTATACTCGCGATACAGCGGGTTAGTTCATCAGAGGGAAAGGTCAGAGGTAAAACTTTAAGCTTAATACCAACTGGAAACGCTCTCAAACGGTTTCTTGCTCTACTTTAATACTCATAACCGTGAATTTAGGAGTTTGTTGCATATACTGTTTCCTGTATTTAATCCAGGAATACCTGTTCGGCCAACGGAATCACATGATATGTGAAGCTATTGACTCAGCCGTTTGACTTTCAAAGAGGGTGGTAATGTTTTCAAGCGCATTGAACATCGATATTTTAGTTAATACACGAACTTATTGTGCCGTCGCTGAAATTTATACTAATGTATTACTCTAACCACGAAGTAATACTCTAAGTGCAACTGGTTATCTTATCAGGCGGTAAGGCTCTCGGTGAAGCGCATGACTTTGTAGTAACAGATAACGATCACAAACGGGGTGAGGCTCTATGTTAATATTCAAACCGTGGAAAAAGATCTCTGTTGCGAATACTGCTCAGGCAATTCGCCACCAGCATACCCTGTTTGGCTAACGGAATCGCTAGATACGTGAAGCTATTGTCTAAGCCATTCGTCTCGCGCAAAGGGAGACAATGTTCTCGAGCGGTTTGACCCTCGATTATTTGTCGCATACATGAAATTCAGGTGAACGTCTCTAAAATGTATAGCTAATCGGTACCTCTGCACGAGCTGCTATATTCTAGGTACAGCGGACTAGGTTTTCGGATGATAAGGTCTTCCGTGGAGCGTTTGACACTATACCAATTGGTAACGGTCTCAAACTGATCGGCGCTCTACTTTAATATTAATACCTGTAATTAAAGTGCCATTCATTAAAATGTATAGCAATTCTCCCTTCAGAACACGATGATACACTCTCGATACAGAGGGTTAGTTCATCGGAGGGTAAGGTCATCGGTGAAACGTTGACTTTGTACCAATGGGAAGCGCTCTCAAGCGGTTTGCCGCTCTAGTTTAATACTGATACAGTGAGGTTATGTGTCTATTACCAATACTGTTCGGTGGATTTACTACAGAAATACTTGACATGACATTCGGTGTGACAGGATAGGACAAGCTCGTGACTTAGCCGTTCGACCCTCCGAGAAGGTGGTAACAGTTTCGCGCGGTATGACCCGCGATCGTCTAATTCATACATCAAGTTATGTTGGCAGTCTGCGAAATGAATACTCATTTCGTTGCCTGTACACGAAGTTATAATCTTGAAACTGCGGGTTAGTTTTTCCGAAGGAAAGGCTGTCTGTAAAGTGTTTGACTCTATACGAATAGGTAACGTTCGACAGCTGATTAACGGTCTGCATTAATAATCAAGCCGTGAATAAAGGAACCTATCGCCCATACTCTCCAGCGGATTTGCTCACAGATTACCAGGTTTGTCTCTCGGAATCTCAGGATGGATGAAGCTATTGACTTAGCCATTCATCTCTCACAGATGGAGGCAACGTTCTCGAACGGTTTGACACTCGATCTTCTAATGCATACATGAAATTAAGGTGCCCGTTACTCATATGTATTCTAATTTGTTTCTATTATCACGAAGTTATACTCTAGATACAGAGGGTTAGCTACTCGATGGTAAGGCATTAGGTAAAAGGATTTAATTTATACAAATTACTAACTATGCCAAATGGATTGGCGCTCTATTTTAATATTCCAACCGTGTCATAAAGTGTATTGTGCCAACACAGTTCAGCGGATTTATTCCCGGAATACCATGTTGGGCTTTTGGAATCACAGGATATGTGAAGCTATTCACGTAGCGGTTCGGCTCTCAAAGAAGGTGGTATCGTTCTCGGATTGCTAGACCCTCGATCTTCCTTCTGACATATTAAACTAAAATGTCTGTCTTCTGAAATGTCTACTAGTTTGTTTCCGTTAGCACAAAGCAAGACACTCGCTGCTGTGGAATAGGTTCCAGGAATATAAGGCATTAGTTAAAAGTATTACGATATACCAGTTTGTAAAGTTCTCCAATGGTTTGCCTCTCAACACTAATATTTGTGCCATGAACTAACGTGTATACTGTTAATACAGCAACGTGGATTGGCTCCCGGATGGCCTGGTCAGACGCTCGCAATCACGAGATAGACGACGCTATTGACTCATCTGTGTGATTCTAAATATAGGTGGTAACGCTCTGGAACAGGTTGCCCCTGGATCTTCTAATTCATACATGAAATTAAGGTACTTGTCACAGAAATGTAGACTAATTTCTTTCCCTGAACACGAAGTTATACTCTCGATACAGTGGTTAATGTGTTGGGAGGATAAGGACTTCAGTAAGCAGTGTGACTCCATACAATTGGGTAACGTTCTACAATGGCTTGGCTCTGTTCTTTAATATCTTTAGCCAGAAATGTGATGTCTGAAGCCATTATTGTACGTCGACTTTACTCCCGGTATACCAGGTTTGACTTTCGGAATCGCAGGACAGTTGAAGCTACTGATTTGTCCTTTCGAATCTCACTGAACGTGGTATCGTTCTCGAATGCTTTGGCTCTGGATGTTTATATTTATAGACAAACATATGATGTTCGTCCGCTAAAATGCCTACTAATTTGATGCCGTTCATATTATCCACGACACTCGCTACAGCAAGGTTAGGTTCTCGGGAGGTATGGTAACCGGTAGATAGAATGATTAATGACTTGGTAACGCCCCCCGTCAGTTTGACTCTTTACATTAATGTTCATTCCGTGAATTAATTTGTCAGTTGCCAATAAACTTAGGCTGACTCATTCCCGGGTTACCTGATTTGACTATCGGAATCACAGGGGAGGTGATGTAATAGACTCAGCCGTTCGACTCCCAAAGGGGGGTGGTAACGTTCTTTAACCGTTTGACCATCGATATTCCAATTCATAAATGAATTTAATGAACCGTCAATGAAATGTACACTAATTTGCTCCTCTGAACCCGAAGGTATAATCTCGATACCATGGGTCAGCTACTCGGAATATAAGTCTGCTGTAAAAAGTCGGACCATTGTGCAATAGGTAACATTCTACAACTCTTTGACTCTCTTCTTTAGCATTCATACCGTAAAATTGCGTGTCTAATGCCAATAATGTACAGCATGTTTAGACGCGGATTTCCTGGTTTGACTCTTGGGATCACAGGAGAGGCGTGGGTATTGACTTAACTTTGCGACTCTCAGAGACGGTGTTATCGTTCTCGAAATCCTTAGCCATACATCATCTAATTCATACACGAAATGAGCGTGCCCGTCACTAAAATGAAAACTAATATGTTTCTCCGAACGCGAAATTATACTATCGATACGGCGGATTAGTTTCTCGGAGGACAAGGCCTTCGGGAAGAAGAATGACTGTACACATGTTGTTAACGATCTACAACGGTTTGACACTGAAGGTGAATAGTTAGTGCTTAGTTCTCGGGTTGAAAAGGAAAGTAGTGCGTCAAACTGTTTGTGAACATTACCAATTGCTATAAAGACAAACGTTTTTCGAAAGACCTTACCCTCCAAAAAATTAACCTGCTGTATCGAGAGTATAACTTATTGTCCAGAGAAGAATATTAGTTTTCATTTCAGTGACGGACACCCTAACTTCGTGTATGAATTAGGAGGTCGAGGGTCAAACCGTTCGAAAATGATCCCATCTTCACTGAGTACCGATCGGCGAAGTCAATAGCATCACCCATTCTGTGATTCCTAGAGTTAAACCTGGTGTGGAACAGCTGAAGAATATTGGAAATCTACGCATTATTTCCCGATATGAATACTAAAGTATAGACTCAAACCGTCGGCAAACATTGTAAATTCGTATGAAGTCATTCTTTTTACAGAATACCTTTCCTTCCGAGAACCTAACACGCTGTAGCGAGTGTCTCCCTTATTGCTTACAAAAACAAATTAGTAGACAGTTTAGAGGACGGACACCTCAATTTTGTGTATAAATATCGACATCGAGAGTCAAAGCTTTAGAGAATATTACAGGCTTCCTTGTGCGTCGCAAAGCTTAATGTCAATAGCTTCACATATCCTGTGATACCGAAAATCAAACCAGATATTCCGGGAGTAAACGCGCTGTACAGTATTGGCAATTGTCACCTTAATCATCGGTATGAATATTAAAGTAGGTCAGTCCACCGGAGAACATTACGAATTGCTATACTGTCATTCTGTTTACCGAATATATTACAATCCTAGAACCTATCCCGCTGCAGCGAGTGTCATGCTTAGTGCTCACGGAAACAAATAGGTAGTCACTATAGACCAAGCACAGCTCATTTTTATATATGAATTAGAAGATCGTGTGTCAAACCGTTCGAGGACATTACCACCTTCTTTGACACTCGAATGGCTTAGTCAATAGCTTCACCTTTTCTTGAGATTCTGAGAGTCACACCTGTTAATCCAGGTGTAAATCCTCTGAACAGTATTAGCAATGGCACCTTAATTCACGATATGAACATTAAAATAGTGCGTCACACCTTTTGAGAACGTTATGTACAGTAATAGAGTCATACTTTTTAACGATGGCCGTAACTTCCGAGAAGCAAACGCGCCGCAGTTAGCGTGTTGCTGAGTATAAAGGGAAACAAGTTAGTATGCATTGGAGTGAAGGGCACATTATTTTCAAGTACGAAATAGAAGATCGAGTGTCTACCCGTTCGAGAGTGTTACCACATTCCTTGGGAGTCGAACGACTGAGTCAATAGCTTCGTCTGTCCTGTGATTCCGAATGCCAAATCGGGTATACCGGGATTCAATCCGTTGAACAGTATTGTCAAGAGTCACCTTAATTCAAGGTATGACTATTAAAGCAGAAGGTCAATCCGACGAAGAACTTTATCAATTTGTATACAGTCATTCGCTTTACCGAATACATTACCTTCGCAGAACCTAACCCGCTGGAGCGAATGTCATGCTTAGTGCTCCTGGAAACAAATGTGTAGACAATATATCAGAGGCACACGTTATTTTCATATATGAATTAGAAGATCGAGAGTCTACCGTTTGAGAATGGTCCCACCTTCTTTGAATGTCGCACATCTAAGTCAATAGCGTCACCTACCCTATGATCGCGAGAGTCAGATCACGTATTCTAGACGTAAATGCGATGAACAATATCGGCAATAGACACCGTAATTCGCGGATTAGGTACTAAACTGAACAGACAAATTGCTTGCGAACGTTACTTATTCGTATAAAGTCATTCTCTTTACCGAATATCTTACGGTTAAGAGTCATAGTATCCGAGAACATTTCCAATAGGTATATTGTCATTCTTTTTAATTTACAACTTACATACAGAGAACGCAATCCGCCGCAGCGATTATCTTGCTACGCGTTCATAGGAACGAATTAGTAGACAGTTTAACAAGCGGGTGCCGTATTTTCATGTATGAATCGAATAATTGGGAGTCAAACCGTTCGAGAACGTTTCCACCATTTCTAAGAGTCGCAATGCTAATTCAATAGCTTCACCTATCCTGTGATTGCGTTAGTCAAGCCAGGTACACAGTTAGTAAATCCGCTGAAAAAAAACTTGCAACCTTAATTCACGGCTTGTGTATTAAAGTAGAGCGTCAAAACATTTGTGTACGTCACCGATTTGTATAAGTTAATTCGTTACACCGAGTACCATAGGCGCCTAGAACCTAACCCGCTGTGGGGAGTGTCATGCTCGGTGATGATGAAAACAAATTTGTGGTCATTTTAGCAGAAGGACACCTTATTTTCATGCATGAACAGCAAAATCGAAAGTCAAAGCGATCGAGAACGTTACCACCATTTCTTTGCAGGGTCGCACAGCTAAGTCAATAGCCTCAGCTGTCCTGCGATTACGAGAGTCAAACCAGGTATTCTGGGAGTAAATCCGTTGCACACAATGGCATTGGTAACCCTATTTCTCGGTTGAAGAATTAAAGTACTCAGTCAAACCTCTGTAGAACGTTACAAATTGTTATAGACTATGACTTTTCTCCGAATGCCGAACCTTGGACGAGCTATCCCGCCTTATCGAGAGTATAACTTCCTGTTCGCAGAAGCAAATTCATAAGCATTTTAGTCACAGGCACATTAATGTCATGTATGAAATATAAAGATCGGTGCTCAAACCGTTCCAGAACGTTACCACCATCTTTGAGGTTCGATCACCTTCGTGAATAGCTACACACATCCTGTGATTCCGTGAGCCGAACCAGGTATTCCATGAGAAAATCTTCGGTTCAGTGTTGGAAATAGACACCTTAATTCACGGTTTGAATATTAAAATACGGCATCAAACCGTTTGAGAACGTTACCGATTGCAGTAAATGTAAACGTTTTTCCGAAGTCCTTATCCTCCGAACATCTATCCCGCTGTATCGAGAGTATAACACTGTGTTGAGAAGTACGCACTAGTATACATTTTAGTGACGAGCACCGTAATTTCATGCCTGAATTTGAAGATCGAGGGTCATAGGTTTCGAGAACGTTACCAACCTCTGTGAGGGACGAAAGACTAAATCAGTAGCTTCACCTATCCTGTGATTCCGAATGTCAAACCCGGTATGCCGGGTGTAAACCCGTGGCACAATTTTGGCCCAAAACACATTAATTCATGGTATGAATGTTAAAGTGGAGCGTCAAACAATTTGAGATCGGTGCCAATTCCTATAAAGTCAAACATTTTAACGAAGACGTTACCCTCCGAGAAACTAACCCGCTGTATTGAGAGTATCACTTCGTGATCAGAGGAAGAAATTAGTCTTCATTACACTGACGGGCACCTTACCTTCATGTATGAATTGGAAAATAGACTGTCAAAACGTTCGGGAGCGATACCACTTTTTGTTAGAGACGAACGGCTATGTCAATTGCTACACCTGTCCTGTGATTCCGCGAGTCAAACCAGGTACTGCGAAAGCAAGTGCGGTGTACATAATTGGCAATAGACACCTTAATTCACGATTTGAATATAAAAGTGCAGAGTGCAACCGTTGTTGAGTGTTACCAATTGGGATACAATCATTCCTTTTACCGAATGCATTGCCTTCCTAGTACCTAACCAGTTGTAGCGAATGCCATGCGTATTGCTCACGAAACTAAAAATGTAGACATTAAAGCAGGAGCACACCTTATTTTCATGTATGAACAGAATAAGCGAGTGTTAAACGGTTCGAGAAAGTTGCACACCATATTTCAGATTCGAACAGGCAAGTCAGCAGCTTCATATATCCTGTGAATCCGAAACTCAAGCGAGATATTCCGAGACTTTATGCGCTGTACAGAATTGGCAATATATACCGTAATTCGAGGATTGAATGTTAAAATAGTGCGTAACCCCCTGTATGAATGATACCAATTCCTATAAAGTCATTCCTCTTACCGAATACCTCACGCGCCGTAAAACAAACACACACCTTCGAGAGAACAACTTCGTGCTTAGAGAATCCTATTAGTATATATTATACTGATGGCATACAAATTTCATCTATGAAATAGAAAGTGGAGGTTAAAGCAGTTCGAGACCGTTACCACTATCTATGATGTTCGAACAGCTAATTCAATAGCTTCATATATCCTGCTCTTTCCGCGAATCATACCAGGTATTCCTGAAGTAAATTTGGTCCCATTGTTGGCAATAGACACCTTAATTCACGGTATAAATGAGAAAGTAGAGAGTCAAACCGTGGAAGAAAATTAAAATTCATATAATGTCATTCTATGTACCGAATACACTACATACCGAGAACCTAACAGGATATAGAGTGTGTCTTGCTTAATGTTCACGGGATCAAATTAGTAGACATTTTCGCAGACGGACACCATATTTTAATGTATGACTTAGACGATCGAGGGTCAAACCAATCGTGATCGTCACTACCGTCTTTTAGAATCGACCGGCTAAGTCAACAGCTTCACCTACCCTGTGATTCCGAGAGTGAAACCAGGCATTCCGGGAATAAATCCGCTGTACAGTATTGGCATTAGCCAGTCCAATTGACGGTATAAAAGTTAGAGCACAGAATCAGAACGTAGTAGAACGGTACCTATTGGCATAGAGTCAAACTCTTTACCAAAGTCCTTACCATGCGAGAAGCTAACCCGCAGTACGTTGAGTATAACCTCGTGTTCAGAGAAGCCAATTAGTATCCATTTCTGTGAGGTGCACCATACTTTCATGTAAGAATTGGAGGATCGAGTGTCAGTCGGTTCGGGAACGTGTCTACCTTTGAGAGTCGAACGGATAAGTCAATAGCTTCACCTGTCCTTTGGTTCAGAGTGTCAAACCAGGTATTGCGGGAGTATACTCGGTGAAAGTTATTGGCAATTGGCACATTAATTCACGGATGGAATACTAAAGTAGAGCTTCGAGTCGTTGCAGATTTACCTATTCGTATAGAACTAAACTATTTACCGAAAGTCTTACCTTCCGAGGAAACCAACCTCTGTAGTCGGTGCCTTCATTAGAGTTCATGGAAACATATTGGTAGATATTTTAGCAGTCGGACAGGTTATTATCACATATGAATAGCAAAATCGAAAGTGAAATCGTTCGAGAACGTTACCTCTTCCTTTGAGAGTCGAACAGTCACGTCAATAGCTTCACCTGTCCTGATAAGGCGCGAGCCAAAGCAGGTACTCTGAGAGTATGTTCACTGAGTCGTATTGCCAATGGACACCTCAATGCACGGTACAATTATTCATGCCGGGAGTCAAACCGAGGAAGAACGTTATCACTTGGTATACCGGTGAAATTTTTACCGAAAGCCATACCTTCCGAGAACATATCCCGCTGTAGCGAAAGACTAACTTAAATTTCGCGGATACAGTTTAGTGGACATTGTAGCTGACGGAAACCCCAAATTTATGTATGAATAAGATTGTCGATAGTCATCCCGTTCGAAGACGTTACAACCGCTCCTGTACGCCAATCAGCTAAGTAAATATCTTCATTTGTACATGTTCCGTGACACGAACCAGGTATTGAGGTAGTCATTCCGCTGTGAAATGTAGGCAATAGAGACCATAATTCAGGATATCAATATTAAAGTAGAGATTCAAACCATTGGAGATCGTTACTATCTGGAATAAAGCCAAAGTTTAGACTGACTCCCTTACCGTCCGAGAACCTAGAACGTAACCTCCATCATTGAGAGTCGAACAGCTATGACAATATCTCCAGCTATCTTGTGATTTCGAGGGTCAGACCATGTATTCCAGGAGTCCGTCCACTGTGAAGTATTACAAACCGATACCTTAATTCACGGTACGAATATTGAGGTCGATAGTCACACCGTTCGGGAATGATACCACCATCCTTGAAAGACGAACCACTTAGTCAAGAGCTTCATATGTACCTGTTGATCGTTGACTCAAACAAGGTATTCGGAGGGACAATCCGCAGTGCAGTGTTGGCAATAGACACCTTAGTTCAGGGTATCAATGTTGATATAGAGATTCAAATCGTTGGAGAACGCTACCACTGGTTGTAGAGTCAAACTATTTACCGCAGAGCTCATCGTCCGAGTACCTTACCCACTGAATCGAGAGTATAACTTCGTGTTTAAGGAAAGAACTTAGAATTCATTTCAGTTACAGGCACCTTATTTTCATGTATGAGTCAGAAGATCTAGTGCCAAACCTTTCGAGAACGTTATCACGTTCTGTGAGAGACGAACGGCTTATTCAGTAGCTTCACATTTCGCATGATTCCCATATTTGAACCAGGCATTCAAGAAGTAAATGCGGTGTAAAATATCAGCAATAGTCACCTCAAATCACGGTTTGCGTATTAAAGCAGGCCGCCAAGCCGTAGAAGAGCGTTACCTATTCGTGTAGGGTCAAATATCTTACAAAATTCTTTACCCTCCGCAAAAATGACCCGCTTTATCGTGAATATAACAGCCTGTTCAGAGATTCGAAGTATTATGCATTTTAGAGAGGGGAACCTTAATTTCATGTATGATTTAGAAGATCGGGGGTCTAAGCGTTCGAGATCCTTACCACCTTCTTTGTGAGTCGTACAGATAAGTCAATAGCATCACATATCCCGAGATTTCGAGAGTCAAACGTGGTACTCGGGACTAAATGCCCCGTACAGTATTGGCAATGGACACCATAATTCATGGTATGAATATTATGGCAGACCGTCAAACCGTTATACGACGATACCTACTCGTATACAGTGAACCCATTTACCGAAGGTTTTACATTCCGAGAACCTCGCCCGTTTTATCGAGAGTATGACCTGGTGTTCAGGAGATCAAATTGCTATGACTGTTTGTGACGGGCACCTAAATTTCATGGATGAATTCGATGATCTACTGTCAAATCGTTCTACAATGTTACCACCTTCTTTATGATTCGAATGGTGATGCTAATTGCTTCACATTTCCTATGATTCTGAGAGTCAGATCAGGTACTACGCGAGTAAATCTGCTCTTCAGTATGTGCATTAGACACCCTATATCGAGCTATAAATGTTAAAGTACACAGTCAAACCGCTGTAGCGCGTTACCTATTGGTATAGGGACAAACTTATATCCGTATGCCTTACCATTGGAGAAACTAACCCGCTGTATCGAGAGTATAACTTCGAGTTCACAGAATCAAAGCGGTATATATTTTAGTGACCGGCACCTTAGTTGCGCGTACCAATAAGAATATCCTGCGACAAACCGTTCGAGAATCCCATTACATTTTCTGAGAATCGCATAGCTATGTCAATTGCTTCACTTATCCTGTGGTCCCAAGAGCTTAATCTGATATTCCAGGAGTATATCCGCTCAACAGTATTGACAATAGACACTCTGATTTACAGAATTGAATATTATGCTAGAGAGTCGTACCGTCGGTGAACATTACAAATTGTTGTAAAGTAATTCTCTTTACTCAATACCTTACCTTCCGAGAACCAAACCCGCTGTACGGAGTGTCTTGCTTGTTGTTCACGGAAGCAAATTAGTAGATCTAAAAGTAAAAATCTAGATTCAAACGGTTCGGGAACGATACCAACTTGTTCGAGACTCGACCGGTTAAGTCAACAGCTTCCCCTATCCTGTGATTCCTTTAGTCAAACCAGGTATACCGGAAGTACATCCGCCGTACAGTATTGCCATTAGATATCCTATATCAGGCTATTGATATTAAAGTACAGACTCAAGCCATCGTAGAACATTACCAAGTGGAATGGAGTCAAAATTGTTTCTGAAGACCTTACCTTCTCAAAACATAGCCCGGTGTATCGAGAGTTTAATTTCGAAGTCAGAGAAGCACAGTGGTATACATTTCACTGATGGGCACCATGGCTTCATGCATGAATTACTAAATCGATGGTCACACCGTTCCAGAACTATACCACGTTCTTTGAGAGACACACTGCTATGTCATTTGCGCCACCTATCCTGTAATTCCGGGAGTCATATAAGGTATTCCGGGAGCAAAAATCTGCTGAGGAGTACTGACAATGGGCACCTTATTTCACGGTCATATTTATTAAAGTATAGCGTCAAACCGTTTCAGAGTGTTACCAATTTGTACAAAGACAAATGTTTTACCGAAGGCCTTACCTTCCGAGAACCTAACCCGTTGTAACGAGTGTCTAGCATAGTGCTCGCGGAATAAAATGAGTAGACATTTTAGCAGACGGACACTACAGTCTCACGTATGATTAGCAAAATCAAGAGCCAAACGGCTCGAGAACATTAGCACCATTTTTGAGTGTCGTACTGCTAAGTCAAGAGCTTCACCTACCCTGATATTCCGAGAGCTAGAGCAGGAATTCCGATGTCTATCCGCAGTATAGTATAGGCAATAGACACAGTAATTGACAGTATAAAAAGAACAGTACAGAGACATGCCGTTGTAGAATGTGCCATACTGGTATGGTGTCACACTTTTCACCAAAGGCCTTACTTTCCGGGACCAAACGCGCTGTATCCCGAGTATAGCTTCGTGATCAGGGAAGCAATTTAATATAAATTTTAGTGACCGTCACCATAATTGCTAGTACTATTTAGACGATCGAGGGTCAATCCGATTAGGAACGATACCACCTTCCTTGGTAGTCGATCGGCTAAATCAATAGCTTCACCTATTCTGCGACTCGGAAAGTCAAACCAGGTATTCTGGGAGTAAATTCACTGAACAGAATTGGCAATTGAGACCATAAATATCGGTTTGATATTGAAGTAGTTCGTCAAATCGTTTGAGATCGTTACCAATTGGTATAAAGTCAAACGTCTTATAGATGAACTTGCCGTCCAAAAGCATAACGATCTGTATTGAGATTGTAACTCGATATTCAGTGGAGGAAATGAGAATACATTTTAGTGCCGGGCTCCATAATTATAATATATCAATAATTTCATGAATGAAATAGAAGATCGAGTATCAAACCGTTCGCGAACGTAACCACCATCATTGCGAGTGGCACATCTACGTCAATAACTTCAACTATCCTACGACGCCGAGAGTCGAACCATGTATTCCGGGAGATAAGCCGCTGAACAGTATTGGCAATAGGCAGTTTATTTCGCGTTATGAGTATTAAAGTCAGAGTGTCAGTCCGTTGATGAACATAACCTAATTGGTATAACGATATACACTTCATTGCATACCTTACCTTCCAGGATCATAACCCGCTGTATCCTGGCTATTACTTCGTGTACAGAAAAGCAAATTAGTATACATTTTAGTGTCGGGAACCTTATCCTCACGTATTAATTTGAAGGTCGAGCGTCAAACCGTTGGAGAACGTTACCAATTGGTATAGAGAAAAACGCTTCGCCGAAGACCTAACCCTCCGATGGCCTAACTCGCTGAATCGAGTGTATATTAGCAATATAATGCACTATAATATAATAAACACTATATAAGCACTATAATATTATGAGCACAATAAGCTGAACGAATCGGCATACGTTTTAGTGACTGTCTCCTTAATATTATGTATAAAACAGAAGATCGAGTGTCAACCGTTGGATAGCTTTACCATTCTCTTTGAATGTCGGACTGTTTAGCCAACAGCTTCACCTATCCGGTGAATCGCAGGGTCAAACCAGTTCTTCTGCAAGTAAGTCCGCTGAAGAGCTTTGGCAATAGAG
>NW_027471173.1:0-28422 GCF_051020765.1 Lasioglossum baleicum
AATTGAAAACGTTTACATACTTTCGTTCGAATAAAGGAACACCGAAACGCACTTTCTATATGAAATCATACGAGTATTATTATTTCCATTATCTGAGAAATCTCAGAATGATCGCTTTAGAATTTTCGCTTTTAAGAATAATTCTCTCAATATTCAGAAATTTTTGTCACGAACGGGCAGAAAGATCTAAGATGAAACTCCGATAAATTAATTTCTAAGGTTGCTCATTCCATTTAATTGGCCAAATACTCTGTAAGAATTCTACTCTATTATTCAGATATTCCGGAAAAAATTCAAAATCTACGAAATACCGTAAAAAATTCATTAGCTAGCCAAGGCATCGTCTCTTAGCAGAGATGAGGAAAAGATATCAACAAGCATGGCAAATTCAACGCGAAGACAAAGAGTACGACTTTCCTCGGTCGGCGGTGGTCCAGTGATTTTTAATCGTCACTTTCATTCCGTTCACGATTCGCGAAGCGTGACGGGGCTGGCTCCCGACTATTTGGAGCAATGAAAAATTCCCCTTCGTTGCCGCGGATCGGTATGCGGATTTTTCTTATTGCTCCGCTTTTACGGCCTCCCTCTTCCGCATCGTTCCGTTGCGCCATCCAGCGATGATGCCTCGCCGAGGTCAACAGCAGCCTCAGATCATTGCCTCGACGCGATCCGCAAGAGATATGATCTCGAGACCCGGAGCAGATTTCTTCAGACTCGGAATTTATGACTTCTCCCGGTAACACGTTCTGTTCATTATCGTTCGGCCAGCTCGTGCCTATAAATCGCGCGTTTTAAGAAACTCGGCGTGTCCTGTAAGTGAGAGGAGACGATAAGGAAATCGGAGAAGTGGGTTTGTGGGGAATTGGTAAGAGGGATAGGAGATACAACTCGCTCGAGTTGTTGGCATACGGTCGAAGGGTCGACGCGCGACTGATATTCGCGCAGCGAATTCGGGCACAACGGCGCAGCCGGTGGTAGGGGAAGTCCCTAACCTCGATCGATTCTAACGCACAACGTCGCACGTACTACCTATTATTCCATCTTGATCTCGATCCTAGAAAATTCAATTAAATCAATCCAAATACAAATTGCATATCTTTCTTAACCAGGCTATTGTAATACTTTCAATTCTTTAAATCAGGTCATTGTGTTATTCCGATTATTTTAGGAACGCATTTTTGTTTCTTCTTATCGTAAATAGCACGATTTTTACGCGTCGGTTAATTCATTCAGTTATAAAACTGTCCATGTGTATCAATTATAATCTTTTATTACCCGATTTCCGAATCCGACGAATTACCATATCGATAACCCAGAGCATGGTATCGTTCTACGTATTATTCCATGATGATCTCGACCCTAGAAAATTCAATTAAATCAATCGAATATCTTCATTCGAATCAATCAAATACAAATTGCATACCTTTCTTAACCAGGCTATTGCAATGCTTACAATTCTTTAAATCAGGTTATTGTGTTATTTCCGATTATTTTAGGAACGTATTTTTTTTCTTCGTATCGTAAATAGCACGATTTTTGCGCGTCGATTAATTCAATCAGTTATAAAACTGTCAAGGCGTATCGATTATAATTTTTTTATTACACGATTTCTGAATCCGACGAATTACCATATCGATTATACGCTGAACACCTGTAAACGTGTGTCCCAATATGCAAACCAGCCACGCCGTTACATCAGACGATTACCGGCCATGTTTGTAAAAGCGGCGAAAAAAAATGTGTCATGTCGCTTCCACCGGCGCGAAGTAAAAATTTATCTTTTCGCTATCTCAATCGCCGTATACGTATGCACGACTTAAAATGACGCTCTCCGTTGAAAGCCATCGAGCTTTCCATCCCGTAGGAGTAAAAGCCTCTTCTGCAGAAGATAGCAGCGACTCGTAGGCTTATCGGAATGGCACTCTGCCAGAACGGCGCGTTTTAACATTCTTCCAGCAAATTTCCTCGGCACTTCTCAAAGTTATCTTATTTTCAGAACCGTGTCGAATGACTTCTTCGTTTCGACGGTAACGAGGATACTCGAGACGATCGCACGCATCATGAAGAGAATGATTCTGTATAGATGGCTGTCGTGCGAGATGAAAATCCTTGATAACCGCCCACCATCGATTAATCTACATAATTTACACTGTATTTGCATCTCGATGAACTTTCATTATACCGCCGTTTACGGCGAATGCCTCGCTGTCTTTCTAATAGAGCCATTATCCTTCTTCACTCTGGAGATATTGGCTTGATTATGGCGGTCACGTGGTAATTAGTCGTTTGAGAGAAAAGTGATGCTTTTGGTAAATGATACTATAATCTCCTGCATCTCTTATAATTTAATTAACTATAATATTTTCAGATAATACGCTCTCTTCTGGCGTGACGAACTGTTTTATCCTTAAAAGAGAGACGGTGAGAGAGAAAGAGAGTGAGAGAGAGATATATAATTAGAATGAAATTATTTCAGGTGAAGTATATGGGAGCAGCACCTGTGGGTGGTCGCGTGGCGAGCGTCCGAGGACTTCAGGAGCCTCTGCGTCAACTCCTCGAGAGAATCGAGTGCGCCACCAGGGCAGAACTCGAGGTTTCCAGACGCGGTCTGACCTTCCGCACCGCGGACACCTCCGAGAAGAACAATCCCTTCCGTAGGATCGCTGTGTGGAGCGCGTTGAGGCTTCGGAGTAAACGTATGCCATCAGGAGAACTGCATCCACGCTTTCTTACCGTTGGTCGGCGATCATGACCAGAGTCAGACAGGCGAGGAAAAGCACGCGGACCTATACAGGTGAGCATTGCACTGGAAAGTGCCGCGAAGAGAAATTAACGGAGCCATGGATCGCGGTAATTAATTTTGTTCAGGCTTGGAGTAGAAGGATGATCTTGTAGACGTTTGATCGTTTGCTTCGAGAAGATTCGAGAAATCTCTTTGAAAGAATATACTGTTATTGGATAAATTATTTGGAACATTTAAAAGGGCTGGGTTTTCATTGTTGAACATTTGCCCTGTAATTACTCTTTCTCGATTCGTTGCTCAAAGCTTCTGGGTGGTCCAGCTTCGTTACAGCTCCCTGAAAATGATGCAAACGTTATTATGATAATTAATGTTTAATAATAACATTTCTAGAACGATGCGTGGTTTGAAGACGGCGGCGGAACACTATCCACCGATATTCGCGGTAGTAATGCGACGACCAGGTGCCACCAGGTTGCTAGAATGTCACGCATTTTCCTGTGACACGGAAGAGGATGCAGTGGCCGCCGCGGCGACCCTCTACAGGGCACTTTTGGCTGACCTGGACGCGAATCGACGTCGTCCAAGGCACGCGAACGGCGTCGGTTGCGTGAGCCTAGCTTCAGTTGCCTCCAGTGTCAGGGAACCCAGTCCAAGTAGCCGAATCAGCACCATGATGAGCGCTCTGAAAGCAGAAGCTGTTAAATCGATTCCACCGCATCCTGTAAGGCCTCCACGAACGAAGAAAACTTCAGTCTCTAGCTGTATAACCGAGGACGAGACTGGGAAATCGTTGGAGTTGCAAAAGACACCCAGGAGGAAGAAAAAGAATTCCGATATCAAGGCGGAAGATATTTTAGAGGCTCGAGGGAGGAGGAAAGAGGTCACTCCGAAGGAAAAGATCGGTCCTGTTGTTCAAAGTTTCAGTTCCATTCAGAAGAATTTCGATTCGAGGGTGTCCAAGAAGGAGGAACGACAAAACTCGAAGAACAAGACGTTTGGAAGTAAAAAAGAACCGACTACTCCTGAAAAGATTGATATAGGGAAATCTGAGAGCAAGATTTACGAAGTTGGGACTAACGGGTTTTACGAGACAGTTTCTAATAGATACGAAAAGCTTCCTATGATTGGAAAAGCGGACAAATGTGATGGTCCAGGGAAACAGAGTCCGATCAAGGAGCCAGAAGATATTAAGGAGAAGATCTACGAGAAGAATCATGGATCTTATGATTTGAATTCATCAAGGGATACGCCCAAGAGTCTCAGCGTACACACCCCAAGACCAGACGTTTTAATCTACGACAGGATCGAGAAGTTAGGTTGTAAGAGCGAAGAAAATTCGCTGTACGAACGAGCCTGTAAGAGAGGTAGCAAGGAGACGCTCTATGAAGAACATTTTAAAGACGTGGATAAGATATACAGTCTTGCCCAGGAGGATATTTACAGCGGTAGAAGCAGTAAAGCCGAAAGGGGAAAGATAAGAAGTTCCCAGGAGGATATTTTCTTCGGTAGATCCTGTAACAACGATCTTTACCAATTAAACCAGCAGAGTCGCGCGGATTCAGTGTACGCGGAACGAAAAAGGTCGAAGGAGCAAGAAAAAGCTACGTCTGGAAGACGAGTGAGTAGAGTAGTTACCATGGACAAGCCCTTGAAGAAGCACTTGAGCGATTCCACGTCGAATTTGGACATGCCAGAGTACAATCAGCCGAGAGTTAGGAAGAGGAGTAGGGCTGGCAGTGAACCACCTGTTAGTAGGTCCGAGGATGCTATGAAGATTCTTCAGGAAACCAGGCTAAAGAGATCTCAAAGCGACGTAGACGTGGATCGAGGAGATTTGATGACCAGGGTCGAGTTACCTCGAAGAGGAAGCTTTCTGAACCCTGGAAGTGCTAGAAGGCCTAACAGCATTAAAGGTGGTACTCCTCTAGGATTCACGGAATTGTTTGACGAGTTCAGAAACCAAGAAGGTCTGACCAGTGTCGACGATATCTTGGCAGCTATTATCGGTGAGTATTATTTCGAGAAACAGGAAACACAAAATTGATCGTAACTTTATACTATACATTTAGATCCCGAAGGAATGTCCTTTAACGACTTGAAACCCCTGTACAAAGAGTTCTTGTTGAAACTGGCGGCGACGTTGACGCAGGATGAACTATACCAGAGGTCAGCCAGCATAATGAGGAGGCGTCGCAGGCCGCAGCGAAGACGATCGAGCCGTCGAACCTGCCTATTGGGCAGGGCTATTAAGAGGTCGGTGTCGAGGCTGAAGGGTGGCCCGACGGAATTCACTTCCGTTATCTTTCCTGCGAGGAGACTAAACGATAGTTTCGGTAGTAGTTCTTCTTGCGACGCCAGAAACAATCACGGGAACCGTGTATTGGCTAACAGGCTGGGAAAGAGGAAGTCTTCATGGAGGACTAGTAAGAACGGAGGCTGTCATACTACTTCCGAAGACAGTGATACGTGTAAGCGACTATTTCGATGTTCCACGTTGTAGAATGCCATGAAAGTAACGCACCTGATAAAAGTCTTGAACTTTATAAAACAAATCACGCTACCATTTTTCAGGTAGGAGACTAAATCGAAGCGCAGGCGCTGCCGCGAACAGGAGCAGCAGCGGCTATGTGAGTTGCAGCGAATGCAGCTACGATTCCGAGTCCTGCACCTGCATATCGGCGGATAAGTGTTACTGCTCGCTGTCCAGGAGAGTGCCAGCACAGCCCCATGTGCCTCCGAATACAGTGGTATGCGCCTGTGACACCGACAGCTGCTCTGAAAGCAATAAATGTTACTGTGCCCGACAGCCGATCCGACCGACCATATTGGAGCAGTTGAGGCAGAGGGGCATCGTGCCCTCTGAGAGCACCCTCAGCCGAGCCGGAAGTCCGGACAGAGCTCGAGCGACGAAGACCGGCAGAAGTCGAACGCCCTCCCAAGGTTTGGATGTACTCAAGGTGAAAAAGAAAAAAAAAAAAGAAAAGAAATAATTGTAACTAAATCATAGGAAATTTTGTTATAATTTTTTTTTAATAATTACAGATGACATTGTATTTATTTTCCTTAGTATCCTTTCGATTTTATTCCTTTTTACACATTTTCAGAAGCAGTCGTCGTCAAGCTACGGCAGTTCGAACAACCTCGCCCTGGATTACGACTTGTTCAATCCAGGACGAAAGTCTCAGCAGTCCTCGGATAGTGAAAAGGTGCTAGTTGTTAGTGCCAGAGACACACAGGGCCGTTTGGTATACGTCGGTGGCGCAGACAGGGATAAGAAGTGTCTTTCCCACTGTTCCAATCGATCGGGAGCTCATCACGAAGCCCTCTCGATTAAGAAAAGTGCAGAGATTGCAGCTATCTTCGGGGCTGACTCAAACAGGATTAGCAGGAGAGCCAGTAATGCCTCCAGCATTAAAAGTTCCATCAGTCTGGAAGCTGGTTTAGGATATTTACCATGATGGTCACTTTCTCTATAATGATGACTGTTTCTACTTAATCTGATCAGGAAATTGTAGAGATTTATATATTTTTGTAGGATGAGTCGAATAAGTTGAATTTTCGAGTAATAACGTTGTGTAATTTTGATTAAAAAATAAGGTCGACAAGCTTCAAAAATATATACAAAAATCAGTAATTTGTAAGGAGGAACTTTTGATCAGATTTTGTAGATGTCATACATCTATATAAAAGAAGTTATTTTTGTATCTAAGAAACAACACCAATTAGTAGAGAGGTGTAAATACTGTAGAATATTAACTATAGCGTAAACGTATAAGAAGAAATACTATTTTTTACGAGAACGTAAACGCTAATTTGATTATAGTACAGTTTTTATTTCTATCATTAAAGAATTTATTTTATTAGAAAAAGAATATTAAACTCACGTTTAATTGATCGAAGTTAATTGGCACGGAAAATCGACCGTAGAAGTAAGTGCACCAACGCAACGTATCGATATACATCGCGTGTATGGCTATTAATTAATAACGGTACTGTCATTTACATGGTTCGCAGAAATGTGTCAGAAATGTACCAGTCTTTCTCATAACGGTACTATATTCTCATTTCTGCGAGACTTGATCTCAGCAAAAGTGGCTCTGAGCCGAGCAAGCTAAAATTACCGATTTACTGTTCGCACCAGAGACATCATAAAAAGGAAAAGAGAAGAAAGAAAAATGTTTGACCCGTTATTCTGGTAACGTGTGTGCGAATACATTACAAGTTACCTGTATTACCACTTGTAAATCTTTCTTTCCTTCATTTGTGTATTTTCACTAATTATTCACAGATCAAAATAGACCTATCAAGATTGAAAAAATTCTTCCATTATTTTCTAAAATGTTTTTATTCCTGTGTGGAAAAAATTGGCAATAACAGCTAATCAAATTTAGTGTAGGAATTTTGTTTTAAATAAGATCGTAGTTGAATGTGATTGACTATTTGTTTGTACGGATTTTTATCATTCCTCTGTTGCTACACAGGACCTGATAATTTAATTAAAAATAGGATAACAAACGAAATAAGGGAACAGTGCAATATCACGTGTCGCCTCATTTATCGCTGAGGTAAATTGTCATTTTATTATATGTACAGCTCGTACAATATGTATAAAACAATGAAACAGCTCCTATTATTGTACCGACAGTTCATCATGTACTATTAATAAAATCTTGATCCATCTTATGGAATTTCTCTGTATATTCCATGGGAACCTCTACATTTTTTAAGTTGTCTAAACCTATTTCATCTTCGGTCCTAAAATTTTTATAATATTCGTTATAAATTTAATATTATTTTGCAGTATTTAAGAATATTTAGTACCTAATCAATATATCTACAACATTTTCGCAAGATAACAATGCAGTTTTATCTTGCTCCCATTTATGATATTCTCTGAGTATAATGTAAGTATTTTTTGTTCTCAGTATTTCTCTTCCTTTTCTCGTCGCGCAGAGTTGAGTTAAGGCCTCTAACAAAATAATTCTAAAACAATTAAAAAGTAAGAATTTTTATCTGAAACTATTGCTGATATTTCAAAAATATTTGTGTACCTAATGTCCAAGTCTGGCTCCCTTTGCTTTGTCTCTGGCAAGTACTGCAAACTAATTGGCAGTTTATCATTGTCCTCATCATCAAACTCTTCTGGCCCCTGCCAATGGCAGCAAAAGATACGACAGGATATCTACTTCAGGGCTCAACAACCATTCGTGATTTTCTACATCAAAGCAACAGTTCTTTAATGCACCAACAATTCCACCGCGTCTTACTAAGCTGTCTTCATATTCTGTGAAAGGAAGTAGCCTCTGAATGACACTACGATTTTTGTCCATTAAATACCTATATTGTATGATAAATTTGAAGAGAATATAAATTGATGGCAATATCTAAATTAAAAACAATAATTGATTATGTACCTCCTTACATGTGAAGATTGACTGAGATTACTAAAAACTGGACCTAAATAATGAAGTTTGGCTCCAGTATTATTATATTGTTTAGCAGTGAATGCTGCCACAATTTTGTCCCATGAATAATCACATTTTTCAATAAGCGTTATGATCCTATCCACCAAGTGTAATGGTCTGGTCATATTAGAAAGAATCATGCAGCATGGATCTGCTAAAATACATTCTTTATCCATTATAAACCTATGCAAAAAGCACTAATTTAAAAGAAGCAGAAGGATATGATTTAGATTAATTAACAATGTGTCTACCTAATACAAACATGAATTAAATTGTAATTATATTTTCCGTCTTTGGGTTGAGTTTCTGAAATCAACAGAAATGCATTGCTTCCTTCTTCGTCTGCAGTTATATTTATTATAGCTAGAGCTGCATCCTTGGAAATTGCTGTAGACGAATCTTGGATCAAAGCAATCAGTTGCGTTAATAAATCTGGAAGCTTTAATAGTAGTTCTCGTCCTTCGGTAGTTCCGGTTATACCTGATTATTCAACAAGTATAAAAATTAATGAAAACAGAAGGTTAGAATCATGGAAACAAGATTAAGAAATATTTTTTCCTCATGATTACTCACTGAGAACATGTTCTAATGCAACAGCTTTTAGATCTAATCGTGTATTTGGCTTTAAGTATTGACATATTTCTTCAAGCGATTCCATTATAATTAAATAACTGCTTACAATAAAATATTGTAGAAATACCGCACGCGTGCATAAATCGATTACAGTGACATCTTGCAGCAAAAGGAACAAACAAGATAACATACTTATCAACAGCTAGTAAATAAATTTGAAAATATTTATAGTAATATTTACATAATTTACTCTAAACGAGTAGCATTAAGAAAGAACATTCAACATTGTCCAAGAGATTGAAAAAAATAATTAAATATACTATTTAAGCCGAAAAGTAGTTACCCAATTTATTTTGGCTAGAAGTTTCCAGCGTTTATTAATAGATGTCACTACGGTAAATTCCGTTCATTTTCAAAATGGCTGCATATACACGTGAATCCATAACCTATTTTGATTATTTGTATACAATAAGACAGTGATTGTTTATAGTATTACCAAAGTAAAAATCATTCATAACAAAATGACGACGGAGGAAAAGCAGGAGAAAGTAGTTACAGCGGAAGAAATACTAAATGAGAAATCAGATGTTGTAGAAACAAATACCTTAAATATTCCCAATCGTACGTCCAAGAGGCTAAGAAACAAGAAAGAGAAATCATTGGAGCAACAAATCCCCAAAGGCAAACCGAAGTCTGGTAGAATATGGAAGGAACCGAAGAAAAGGTCTGTAGAAAGAAAAATATACATTCAACCTTGTTCAAGCTAATCAATGTTTGTTTTGCGTTATGTTATATTTGTAAACAGATTCTCGTCTATCGTCAAAACACGCGGCATTCGGTTGTCCTTTGATAAGAAGCAGAAGCGGAGGGAAAACCTGAAGCATATTAAGGAAATGTCTCGAGCGATAAAAGCTGAAAAACAAACCGAGAAAGAGGCAAAGAAAGAGAGAAGGAGGGCTAATTTGAAACGTGCTGCAGAGAATCAGAAAAAGAGTGAAATAGTACAAGTTGTAAGTATTATTGAATAATATGAAATTAAATTGTCACAAATGTAAGGCTAACATAATGTTTGTTTGTAGATTACAAATACTGCAAAATTGAAGAAGATTAAGAAGAAACATCTCAGGATGATAGAAAAAAGGGACACGCTTAAACTTTAAGAAACTTGAATATATTATAGTTGTAATGTTGTATTTGTAAACTTAAAAAATATTATTTTATAATAAAACGCAACAGTAAAACCATATGTAAAATATAAGATTATTTGGTGCACGATTTCATTTTTTCATTATATAATTAACTTATATCTTATCACATATTTCTTATCATTACTATCGCACTTTTACGTTATATGTGATCTATCTATAAAAATCAAAATATAACACCATTAGAATGCTAATTATACACAGCCTTTTTAAACACTACACACCTGCGAAGTTACAGCCTTTTCTCTTGCTTTTTGCTTTGCCACGAACTTTTGAAGACTTTCCTTTAAATTGTATTCATTTTCCGTGACCCACTGTAAATAAATTACGTAATAAAAATATTAAAATGATATTAAATCAATATGATGAAAAATGTACCATTGTTTTCACCCATTTTGGGAGGTTTTCCTTGTTTTCATGCATCAAGAATCTAAAACAGCAATAAATCGATAGAACTAAACGTTTGTAATAAAAAGTTCCTATTAAATTACACGAACCTCTCATCCACCAACAACACGGCTCCCCAGTCGTGAATGTGTCTCAAACAACGACCTAATGCCTGATTCAAAGCTCTGAAAGCTTGAATAGAGTACCAGCCTGAACCTCTTAACAAACCTTTCGCGATATTTGCATCATTATAATTTACTTTCATGTCAACTACAGGATCTTTTCTTACTGCATATGGTATACCAACCTATGAAACGACATTACAAATATTTTTATAATTTTTTAGTTACATTCAAACGATTTAAATGGCGAAAACTCACGGTAACTACGCAACGAGCTTCGTTGTCTTTAAAATCAATTCCTTCTGCAACCTTTCCCCTAAAAACTGCCAGGAACAGAGCACCAGTGATTCCGTCTTTTGGTCCCTCTGAAGTGTACTCTATCACTTCACGATATTCACTCATGATAGCTGTAAGATCATTGCCATAACGAGGTTCTATGAACACTTGTTTGACACTGGTTATCTTGTCCCAAGTGGAATTATTCTTCCACCTTCCTATTTGCGTGTGCATGACATTATAGGAGGAGAAGAAGCAAAGGATTCCATGCGGCATCGACTCGCAGACGTCTAGCAATACCCGGCCTAGTTCATCCTAGGAAATATAAAATCATGTAACAGATATCTTAAACAAAGAGACACTATATCAGAGTAATTGAAATTATTCTTTAATTTCGGTAGTAAAAATGACGCTTAACATTTATATCTAAGAAGAAATCAATAGGACCAATAGAATATGACGTAGAAATATTTAGAAACGCTTACCTGAAAGGCCCAACTGTTTACAGCTTGATAATTCGCTTTCAGATGAATTCCGTTTGGACCTTTTGGCACGCAGGTCGCGTAAACTTGCTCCTTGGGTATCACGTGCCCTGTGTTCAGCACGTGTGCGAATGACGTGCGCAATTCACTTTGAAATGATGAGGTCGGGGTCAAAGTGCCAGACGCAAGGATTATACAGCGGGCATTCTGAGCAAGTGGTGAAAAGATCACGCCAGGATTCATGCATAATAGTTTTAAGGTTCGTACGCGTTCTTCGATTTTCTTTGTAGGTAACCACGTGTTGTCAGTAGCCTAAATTGTGGAAAAAAGATCGAGAATTTAGTATCTCTTACGAAGTATAATTTTTTTCAGAGATTGAAATTTTTGGAGGTAATTAAAGTTGATCCGATCAAATCAAATTCCTCACCATTTTGAAATCCTTCACCGTACTTTCAGTCACGCACGCTCTGTAATCGTGTATGTATTCCTTGGAGGTGATCATTCGCATAGTGAACATTAGATGTTCAATCACGATTCTAGTGCTGTTTGAGATGGTTGGTTTCGCTTTTTTCGATATCTGCATTCTACTATCCTCTTTCTCTTGATCTACGTCCGCTAATGCCGCTTTGCAAGCTACCAGGAATGTCGAATACACGGGTTCCCCAAGCCCGTGCATGTTAAATAATTCTAACAATTCTACGCCGGTCCAGTATGGACTCGAAAGATTGTCGCTGTTGTAATCCTATTACAAATGATATATACTATGTAGTATTGGGTATATTATAATTTTACAATAACGTAATGAATTTAAAACAGTTCAAAGATTAGATTCCTTAACACTAGAATTACTAAACCAGTCGGTATGATTGGTTATCTTTATGATAATTAGTGCTTTCTAATTATAAATACTCTAATACACATATGTATGATATATTAGGTATGCATTACAGTAGTTCCAGTGTTAATAATCGTAAAATTTAAATCGAATACTAAAGCAATGAACATTACGTACATTGTATAAGTAACAAAATATCCTAAGCAGAATTTCTAACTTTTAAGTTACTTTAAGAAAGATAGTTTGCATCTAATTTAAACAAATAATTTCTTAATTAAACAGCAGGAAACTTACTACTTTATTTAAGGGTATAGTTTTTAGAAATTCCATCAGTTTCGAAATGTACAACTTAAGGGTATTGTAAGTCTCGTTATCGTGCGATCTTTGTTTCGCGAGGGTTTCACAGTCGCTTGCAGCATTTGACAGGTGATCGTGTCGAAAACTGACGCTTGCAACGTCTCTGCAAATGTCTTCGATATTGTGAGCTTCGTCCAAAATGATCACATGGCCCTTCAGATCGAGTTGCATCTGAAAAACCGACAAAACACCGAGTTACTCGTTGCAACGAAGAAATCGAACACGAGATAAAGAATTTTATTCATAAATAGACCCACACTTGCACGGATATCGGGATCGATGATGTAATTGTAAGGACAGAATATGATATCCGCGAATTCCATCAGATTCCTGGCGCCAAAGTACGGACACCAGTTGTTCTCTCTTCCAGCCTCCACCAGCTCTTCGATATCCCATACCGGGCCCAATTTGTTCACCGTGTAGTGAAACATCGAGTTCTTTTTGCCCAGCTCGTTGTAATACGGACAGCCCATCTCCTGCATAAAAAACATCCCTTTATTTTGTTTTATCTCGAAAGATTCAGCCGATCGAGTTCGTGGGATACGGAAGAGATTCGTTGGAAAGAAAATTTGCGAAGAAACGCGAAGAATCTTGAAAGAAGGAAGTTATCAAGAAAATTCTTACAGATTTTTAAAGAAGATTCATCGCGGAATTCCCTCGCAAAGACTTTCGGGGAAATTAGAAAATTTCTCGACGGAGGCGTCGGATGCTACCCCGAGAAAGATTCCGAGAACAATTACGAACTGATTAACTTCGGAATCCGAGGGAAAGCAAACCTTGGTAGGGTCCAGCAGGTCGCTGCAAAGCTCGGTCTTATTCCTGTTCGAATCTTGGATGCAAGTGTGCTCTCTGCTGCTCAAAATGGTCATCCTGAAAGCACGATCGAAGTGAACGCGTGTTCTAAACAAACTGTCACGAATCTAAGAGGCTACTTACTTCTTGTCCTTGTAGCAGGTCTTCCTCAATTCCCTCACGACCTGCTCGATCTGCTTGTGGGTTCGCGTGCCGTAGTATATCTTCGAGATCTTCATGTTATCCCTAAAACACGAACGAATAAAATTACCGAAAGAATTCGAAGCGATCGAAGATTAAAACAATCCTCACGATTTCTTATCCTCCGTGCTGCCCTCGGAATCGCAATTGTCGCAACAATCATCCATCTTGTCCGCGTATTTCTTGCTCGAGTGACCAGCAGCAGCATCCCCGATGTCTCCAGCCGACGTGGTTGGCTCATCTGAAATGAATTCCGTTTAACGAGACTGTTCAAACCTCTTCTCAAGCAATCGAAGAACTTGTACTCGGTCAAGGAAAGCCAATAACACGCTCTTTCTCCCGAGTATCTCTCTGCTAGAACTTATCCCCGGTTAACTCGGCGCCAGCTACACCGAAAACGTCATTCCAGCGATAGAAACACCCCACTCTAATCCTCGCGAGGTTCTCCGTCTCCGACCCCTTTCCACCCTCCCTCGCGAATCCTTCTATCTTCTATACAGGACGCGAGGAAGAGGAGGGAGGGAAAAATCCGGCGATTCATTTCCAGGTACACGGAGAACAAAAACCCGGGAGAGAAAGGGCGAGAGAGGGAGAGAAAGGGAGGAGGAGAGAAAAATAGAGGGAAAAAAGGCCGAGGAGGAGAAAAAAATCAGGGTAAGGAGAAACGTAGGAAAAGGGACAGGAATCTTTCATCGAATTCGCATGATCCCGGGGCGCATCCTCGACGCGAGCGATTTCTAAGGGGCTGCCTCGACTAACTGAAAAGGATTACGCTTATTTAGGAAGTTCTTCGCCGCTGAAAGGATCCGTTCCGCGGCACGGAGAGAGAGAAAGGGAACACCAGGCTCTCGGCCTCTCTCCATCTATCTCTCTCTCTCGCGGCGCTCTATTAATGCCGTGAAACGAGCGAGGACGAGCGAGAGGAATGTCAAAACAGCGGGATCGGTGGCAGGTGAAAGGGCAGGGAATCCATTGAGCGGGATCAATAGGGGTGGTTTTATCCACCCTCTGGCCGGATGTGGACAAAAGCGGCCGGCTACTCGAAGGAACACAGATGGGTCGGCGAAGGAGCATGAAGGGGTGGCGGCGGTTTAATCCTTTCGTGGCTCGATTTACCGAGTCAGAAAAATAGAAATGATCGTAAATGACGATGAAAGGCGCCGGATGGATGTTTATTCGTAAGCGGATTTCGACGATCGGTCCTCGAGAGAATTCAACTTATTTCTCCGCGGATACGGGGCAAGATGGTTACGGTGAATATTCGTCCTTCCATATTAGTGCTTACTCCTGATCTCTCCTTTTCTTTTTTTTATTCTTTTTTTTTTAATGTACGAGGGAGAAAGGACGAGCAGGCGACGATCGGTCCTCGAGAAAGTTCAACTTATTTCTCCGCAGATACGGAGTGAGATGGTAACGGTGAATATTCGTCCTTCTATATTAGCGCTGACTCCTGATTTCTCTTTTTTTTTCTTTTTTTTTTTAATGTACGAGTGAAAAAGGACGAGCAGGTAAGCTCGAGCGTTGTTCGATAAGGCTGAATCGTTAGAGTGTCGTTTGTGGCTGGATGGATCGCTCCTCGAGTCGGGTGAACTCGTTCGAGTTCCATCGGGGATGCAGCGGAAACTTCGAAGCGATTTCGTAAAACAAACGAAATGTGGAACTCGATGGAGAGTCTTAGAGTAGGTCCTTAGAGGGAGTTGAAATTGTTCCACGATAGAAAGTAATTTATCAGACACCGCTGGAAATTCCTACTTATCCCCCTGCACTCCGAGTTTCCAGTTTTCTTTCCTCCGTGCCGGTAATTTCCAACGAAACCGAATGGAAAATTAAGGGAATCTGCTTGGAACGGTTAGAAAGATTCTCCTGTAAACGAGTGATTATAATAAGAAAGAAAAATAGGAAGAGAAAACAGGAAATCGGATGATCTTTTGTACCGCGATTCGACGCTTTCGCGAGTAAAATACGAACAGTGGTGGCGCTAGTGAGTTAAACGGAAAATTGTCCCTAGGCTGGCTTAAAACGCTTAAAACGTTTAAAGATTCTATTCATCATACAATGAGAAAAGCGTTTAGTTTCGTTAAAATCGATATTAACCTTTTTTTTTATTTCATCGTTAAAAGTCTCAGCGAGAGTACAAAGATGCGAAAAAAGCTTCTTCTTCACCGCGAAAAAATTCTTCGAGCGCAAAGGGTTAAAAACAAAGGGTGAAAAAGAAATCGTTCGGACTTCCTTGGTGATTCGAACTTCGGAAATCACGGCGTTTAAAATTCTATCGTGGAAAATGAGGGCCACCGGTGGAAGTTAATGGAATTGGTTCGAACGGAGAACGAGAAAGGTGTCCGACTTTGGATTTTGGTCGACGAGGAGGCACGCGGCGAGGGTAGCGAGGGACCGGAGCGACGAGAAGGGTGGTTTTGATCGTCGATAGGAGGCACGGTCGCGGCTGGCTGATTGTCGAAGGGGGTGAGAAGAGAGAGGCTAAGACAGGAAGAAGCGGGACGGGGCCAATCAGAGCGGGGACTTTGAGGGTGTCGTTGCCAGGCAACGAAACACACCCCAACACCCGAGGGGAGAAAACCCCGAGGGGGTATCATCCAGCGATACAGTCGACGCCGAAAGTTATCGCACCCCTGAGAGACGCCCCCTTTAACGTCGCCATCGAATTACGCCCTCGACGTCCGGACACTTGCGGGTTGTTGCGTTCGTGCCAGAGCTCGCAGAGATCGATGGAGACGCTTCCACCGCCAATCCTGCCTTTCCCAAACGCTTCTTCTCTCAATTACAATCCTTTCCCAATTATTTTACAATTTTTCTTTCCCCAGAATAACAGAGATCGGCCCGTTCCGAATAGAAACGTTGACGAAATAATTCGCTGCAGAGATCGATGGAGACGCTTCTACCGCCTATCCTCCGTTTCCCATACGCTTCTTCTTCCGATTACAATTTTCTTTCATTTCCCAATTATCTTACAATGTTTTATCGCCAGAATTACAGAGATCGGCCCGTTCCGAATAGAAACGTTGACGAAATAATTCGCTGCCGAGATCGATGGAGACGCGTCCACCGCCAATCCTGCCTTTCCCAAACGCTTCTTCTCCCAATTACAATCCTTTCCCAATTATTTCACAATTTTTCTTTCCCCAGAATTACAGAGATCGGCCCGTTCCGAATAGAACGTGGACGAAATAATTCGTTACAGAGATCAATGGAGACGCTTCTACCGCCTATCCTCCGTTTCCCATACGTTTCTTCTTCCGATTACAATTTTCTTTCCTTTCCCAATTATCTTACAATGTTTTTTTTCGCCAGAATTACTGAGATCGGCCCGTTCCGAATAGAAACGTTGACGAAATAATTCGCTGCAGAGATCGATGGAGACGCGTCCACCGCCAATCCTGCCTTTCCCAAACGCTTCTTCTCCCAATTACAATTCTTTCCCAATTATTTCATAATTTTTTTTTCCCCCAGAATTACAGAGATCGACCCGTTCCGAATAGAAACATTGACGAAATAATTCGCTGCAGAGATCGATGGAGACGCTTCCACCGCCAATCCTCCGTTTTCCATACGCTTCTTCTCTCAATTACAATTTTCTCTCCTTTTCCAATTATTTCACAATTTTTTTCTTTCCCCAGAATTACAGAAATCTGCCCGTTTCGCGAGGAAATGTCGAAGAAATAATTCGCTACAAAGATCGATGGAGACGCTTCCACCGCCAATCTTGTGTTTCCCAAACGCTTATTCTCCCAATTACAATCCTTTCCCAATTATTTCACAATTTTTCTTTCCCCAGAATTACAGAGATCGGCTCGTTCCGAATAGAAACGTTGACGAAATAATTCGCTGCAGAGATCGATGGAGACGCTTCCACCGCCAATCTTGTGTTTCTCAAATGCTTCTTCTCCGAATTAGAATTTTCCCTCCTTTCCAAATTATTTCACAAGTTTTTTCTTTTCCCAGAATTACAGAAATCGTCCCGTTCCACGTGGAAACGTCGACGAAATAATTCGCCACGCGTCTGCTAAACTCGGCTTTCTCCAATTATATCAATTAACTATCGACATCGATTCCCTGTTCCCGTTCACCGACTCATTAAAGCCTCGTTACTTTTTCATCGGTCCTCGCGCGAACTCGCCTAACAACCCATAATAAGAACAACAGTGATTTACGATATTTATTCCCTCTATTCGCGGTAAATTTCGTTTTCTACAAGCGTAAATAATACCCAAGTTAAAGAGACACATCAAAAGATCAAAATCCTTCACTTTCTTCGTACTTTTGTGACACCAGGACGGAAATAATTCCATGTAGAAAACATCGAGACACCCTATATATAATTTAAAACTCTACCATTGTTCTTATCTCTTAGGTTGTACGATTATTTCCAAACCCACGAGTAAATAAGTAAATAAATAAACGAATAAAAGGGAACGTAAAGAAATGGCAAAAATGAAAATCGGATGGAGAGATAAAGGCTGAATCTCCATTGATAAACGGAGTCACGCGGATAGAAATTGATATTAATCGTTGGGAGAGCCGAGCGGAAGGAAAAATGGAGGTCAAGACGCGGCGAATAATAATCCCGCGCGATCGAGCAACCGAAAATGAATCCGTCCACTGTGCTTCCTTATCTCGCGAATTATTCCGACCAGAGAGGAGGGAGAAATTAACGGGGGAGGAGAGAGCGGGAAAAAAGGTAGAAAATGGACGGGAACAATACGGTGTCGTGTCCCGTGGCGTATTTCGTTCCCATTCATCGCGGCGAGTATGAATGAACTCGTTTCACGTCGATCACCCGCTCCGTATCTCCCGTTCCCACCCACCGGCCACGTATCGCGAATAAATAAACAGTTGATTCGCGAGCATAAAGCGGTCGATTCTTCGATTCTTCCGTCTGAAACACCGGGCCCTCGCGGAACCCTCCCGATGGCTAATTAATATCCGTTATCGCGGGTCGCGCGATTATTCCGGGAAAATAAGACGCGCAGGGCGCCGTTCGCGGAACCAAGCGCGATTCCTCAAATTCGCGGGATATTAATCTCGCGAGCGTTTAATATATCTCGCATCGGATATCGGCGCGTTCTTTTTCCCCGGGAAAAATTTGCTGGCGCAGAGGGGGGCCGAATTAAACCTTCTATTAATCCCGTAATATCCCGATCGAGTTTAATATCAAACATCGAGACGTTTTCGCGCCGAAAAAGTTTAGGGTGCAAAGGGATCCGTTCAAATATGATTCGAAATGTTATCCCGTTCTGTGCTGGTTTCAAAGAGCCAGAATTAGCGAGAATATTGACGAGATAAATAACATTTCTTAATTAATTACCGGACCGAGATCGGAAAAAGAGAGAAAGAGATATCGCGAATCGTGAAAAATTGCGAATTACCCTGCGATAGCATTTTATTGCGTAACGACGAATTTTGCATCGACGCGTTGTTAATTTAACAATTAATCGCGGTATTCTCGAGTTACGTGTTCGTTTATTCGTATTCGTATTCTCACACGCGCGCTAAAAGAAATATAAACGAAAAATTACGGTGGAAACTGGGGAAAGATATCGATTTTGGTTACCGTACTCGGTGGGTTTTAAGCCGAAATTTATTTCGAACGCGGAAGAGCGAACGTGGACGAATCGGTGGTGCGGTATGAAAATTTTTTTCAAATTCGAGAAGCGCAGTTAATTAACGGAGAGATCAGATGGATCATTTGACCCGTGCTCGGCTCGTGTATTGCTTCGGTATCGTACCTGCGTTCAGGTACTTGAGCAGCCTGTCGGTTCCGATTACAATTCGCAATGCGCGAGATTATACGCGCACGCAAGGTAATCGTAATCGACGTTAAATCCGTTGTAAAGCCTGGCGGAAGCGATACAAGTAAGAACGGTGCTTTCACGATTAACAATAGCAACGTCATCCGGATTTTGTGCGATCGTTCCAGAGAGGATTCTCACAACGGGACAATTATTATTAACGGCTACCGCCGGAATCATTTCAACCCGGCCATTCTAAACGTATTTATCGACGTATTTCCAGCAATCTCACCCCGGTCTTCCTTTTGTCCGAAGTTCGCCGGAGAATTA
Source organism: Lasioglossum baleicum (assembly GCF_051020765.1). NCBI lineage: Eukaryota > Metazoa > Arthropoda > Insecta > Hymenoptera > Halictidae > Lasioglossum > Lasioglossum baleicum. The sequence goes on from NW_027471173.1 coordinate 19,516, forward strand.
GAGATTATTAGCGGGGACTTGGCGCTATCGATATGGCTTTTGTCTCGGCCGGCCATAAAGTTTCGCGAAGCACCGCAATCCAACCAATTAGCAACGATTTGCTAAATCAAGCCGCAGCCACGAATTAATTGGTCCTCGACTTTCTTCCACAAACCCCGGCCCGTCCCTTCGCCTCCCTCGTTTTCTTCCCGTCTGTCCTCGACAACAAATACTCTAAGTCCTCTCGATGAGAAAACCACCTCTCTCCTCGGGGTTCACCTCGTATTTTTCTTCGTCGTTTCTTCCGCCAGACAGAATCGCGTTAAGAACACCGGAAGAAGCCGCGATCTCAGATCCCAATTATCGATTCCGCCGAGGCGATTTCTTTTCCCTTTCTTTCTCTTTTTTTCCTTTCTTCCGCTTTCTTTTCCCTCTCGGAGCAAGAATGATTTTTATCCTTTGACCACGAAGCACCGGGGTATGGAAGGTTCGAATCGCGAGATAAAAATTCGCAATTTTCTGTTAGACCGGACATCGGAGGATAATTTTCCTCCAACCCTCGACTACCACTCGAAGGATTCTGAATTTTAATTCGCCCTAACCGTATTCGTCGACGACACGAATCATTTGCAAAAGGATAAAATTCGTAAGCAGACCCGAAATTTTGTCTAAACCTCTAGACTAACTACCACTTACAAGGGAACCGAAGAACTCGAGGACTCGTTCGGGCAGAATTTTAATTCGCCCTAACCGTATTCGTCGACGACACGAATCATTAAAAAGAGAAAAGGGCGAGAGAGAAAAGAGGCGAAAGAGAGAAGAAAAAAGAGGAGGAGGAAAAAAAAAATCTCGCGAATTAATCAGCGAGCTCGCGTCGCCCCCATTCGGGCGCAGCATCGCAGAAACGTTCGCATTGAAATTGCCGCGTTTTCGCGATGCACCCGCTGCGCGAGCGAATTGCGAAGCGATCCGGCGACACAATGCCGGCGCCGATGTGCGCGACATATGGACACGATGCACCGTAAACTACGGCGAATCGTTTAAATTCCCGTAATCCCTTTGTCGACGGCCACGGGATCGCAGAATTTCTAATCCGTCCCCGCGGCACAATGGCCGCGATCGATCCTCTCTCCTCTCCCGTCTCTTTCTTTCCTTACCTCCTCTCTCTTTTTCATTTATCGCCCGCCGGCGAGAACAAAGCGACGAAGGAGAGAATCGTTCGACGGGATTGCGTTTCGAAAATCGAAGACGAGAGACAATAAGATGTGACGAGGGAACGAGGAAGAAGAACCGAGGCAGCTGATAAAATCCCGCTGTTTCGCAGATCCGGCTTTCCACCACCCCCCTTCGCCATTTCGATTACGGTTCACCCCCTCTGTGCTTCTTGGAAACGCTAATCCGAGCATGTGGATATCCAGCAATTTCGAATTATTTCATTCCCTTGAATTATCGATATTCCGGAAACATTTCTCCCTTCGTCGTAACCTGTCGCGTTGTAAACCGAGATAAAATATGGTAGATCGATATATGAAAATGGTTCGAGTCGAAAAATTTGCGTAAGAAGGTTCAAAGATTATGTCACGACGTCTACGATATTTATGGAAAACATCTATCGCAGTTACGAGTAGCGGTGGCGCTAGTGAGATAGCTGTAAATCGTCTTAATTTTCGTCTTTTATTCGATCTCTTCTTATTTTGCAAAAAAGAAGTATTACACGACACGGAATAAAATAGAAAATCATTCCTTTCGGGTCTCCGAATATCTTTAAACTTGCTGTATCCAAAACAAATTTCTAATTTTACTTTCGCGTCGCGCGTTTAGCACAGCGTTGCGCGAGGAATCGTGTAACGCGAAAATAGTAGTAAATTGTGAGATAGCTGCAAATCGTCTTAATTTTTGTCTTTTATTCGACCTCTTTCTATTTTGCAAAAAAGTAGTATTATATGACACGGAATAAAACAGAAAATCATTCCTTTCGGGTCTCCGAATATCTTTAAACTTTCCGTATCCAAAACAGATTTCTAATTTCACTTTCGCGTCGCGCGTTTAGCACCGAGTTGCGCGAGGAATCGTGTTAGGCGAAAACAGTAGTGGCTCGGTCGTGTTGTAAGAACTGGCGTTACAAAGGTAACAAAACTGTAGAGACCTATGCCTGGCTGACCTATGCGCCACTGGCTGCGAAACAAACGCCACGAGCCGCGTTTCTTCGCGCTACAAAAGCGACGAGGAATCATTACATTGGCGGACAAAGAGGAGCGACGTGATCGCAACCCTCGGCAACAGTCCAGAGCGGAGAAAGAACGGAGAGCCAGCGGAGGTTGGCAAACAAAGAGGGTAGCGATCGAGGCCTCGGCGAAGAAAGCGGGCAAAGAGTCGAGGAGAATGCTGCAGCATCCCTCGTGTCATACGTCATTAGCACGGAGCTAGCCTTCTGCGTCCACCCAGTGACCAGCGAAGTCGGGACCAACTGACCCAAACGTCTGGGAAAATTCCGAAAAACAACAACACCCAATTCGAATTTATTATCTCTGAGAAAAAAAGAAAAGAAGAAGAAAATAGGGAGAAGAAAGGAGCGACGAAAGGAGGAAGACGAGCAGAGTCGCATGAATGGAGGAAGAAAATAAAGGCGGAGGAGAGGGAGCGAAGATGAATGCCGGATAGAGAGGATGAAGCCCGAAGTTTCTAATCGAGAATGCTTAAGGGCAAAGCAAATAGCGGGAGAGAGAAAAATGCCTACCTTAGTCGGCCGGGGTACGGCGCGGAAAGTGAAGAAATAGGTCGAGCAAATACATAAATAAAAGGAAAAGTAGGAGTATTAAAGCGGGACGGGATGGAGGAGCGGATAGGAGGCGCGGTCATCGCTGGAAATACTTTTCCGCCGCCGATATTACTTTTTCTCGAACGACGAGAGAGCGGCGGCCGAGCGAAAATGAGAGACGGTTCGATATTTACCGAGAGGGCGGCGGGAAGGAGGCCCGGCGGAGGGAGGAGGAAAGGAAGAAGAAAGAAGGAGAAGGAAAGGAGGAAGAAAAGAGGAAGGAAGAAGAATCGGAAGAATCGGGGATGATCTAGCGCTACTGCGACTACTGGCACCACTACCAGTGCGACCGGCCGGCGCGGCGGTCGGAGAAAGAGAAAAATCGGAGTGGAGGAAAGGCTTCGAGGAGGAGGCAAAGAGACAGCGAGAAACGAAGAGGGAAGTGTGTACCGAGGGACAGGAACCGGTGTTTGGTCGACGGGGTTGGGCGAGGGTTCGGTCGCCATGGCGACAAGCAACCCCCGGGACCCACGGAGCTCGTCGCCGGGGTTGGTCGAAAAGGGTGGCCCAGGGCGTCTGTCGGGCAGGTTAGGCCGGGCGTATAGCCGGAATGTCACTCGACACAAGGGGGACACAAGGATGTCCTGGAGGCGAGAGAGAGGCGAGAGAGAGAGGAGAGGCCGGGCGGTGGCGCGCGAGCGAGCGAGAGGGCAGGGTGCGAAGGGTGGGTTGGGGAGCGAGCGCGGCACAGAGAGAGACTCGAGCGGAGGAGAGGGTGCAGCAGGCCAAGATGGCCGACGACGCGACACCCACCATGTCAATAACACCCTTCTTCGACGCAAAACCGAGCCAACCTCCCTCGTTTCGCCCCTCGGAGAGTCACCCTCAGCCCACCCAACGTCGCCCACCCATCCTCCCTACTTTCTAGCAGCTGCTTTTCCTTCCACGACCTTTCGCCAGCCAGCCAGCCAGCCAGTCTGGACTATATTCACCAGGACGATGATGCGCTCTCTCGCCGCGATTTTCCCCGGCTTCTTGCCTCCGCTCGCGGTAATTAACGCGACGATCCCCTGCCACCAGAAAGGGAAACGGCCGGGTAGGGTGGCTCGCGAGCACGCCGAGGGATGGGAATTCACCGACAGGGGGGAAAGCAGCACTCGCAGAGGCCATTGCTGGCGAGGGCGTAATTCCGTTAAGTGTCTTCGTAAACTTCGTTAGCTGCATTTCCCGACATTACTCACCCCCCGGCCGCCCTCGCCGCGCAGCCCAAGCGCGTCCGCTACCAAGCGTGTTCCACGTGCGTTCGATGCGTCTCCGCGCTGCGAAACAAGTGCGAATAGTTTTTTATCCACCCCTCTGCAACCCTCCTCCCGCTCCCGGTTTATAGAGATAGAGTCGAACGCGTGTCGCTGTTCGAAAGAATTCCCATTCCGAGCTGTTCGTTCGAATAACAAGCAGATCGGGTGTTCGCAACTTTGAACGAATATATTTTGAAAATGGAAACGCTCGACATGCGGTGTTTGTTGTTGTAATTACGGAAACAAAGGGGTTGCTCGATTTCGATAACGATAATGACGATACGAAAAATACCTGTTTGATACCGTATTTATTGATGTAAAACGAAGAAGAAACGAAACTTTGAAAAAGAGCTTGATTGCGAGAATAACGTTGAATCCTAGATCAAGGCGTTAGTATTTATAGTATCGAAAAGAGATTAGAATTTAAAACAATCGCGTTATATGCGTATGACAGTCGATTCGCGTTGCTAGAGGGCGCAGTTGGGAATATTATTGTAGAGGGTGGCAAAGAGGCGGAGCCGATTTGTATTACCCGAATCAATTAGATCGTTTTGATCATATTTCGATAGATATAGCCCGACCGGGGGCTTGTTTTTGACAACTTCGGGGCTGGCAGGCATTAAACGGTAGCAAACGATCGCATTAGCAATCCGTTTGTACTGGCTAAGCCCCCTTAGGATGTTCGATTCGCAATTCGTGTCATAATTAACGATCATCATTATCATTCGTAGCCGTTGAAATGAAACTACAATCGAATTCGCAACATTAATATGCGTTACATATTATCGGCGGAATTAATAACCGCGTATGGTATTCATTACATCTCTACCCGGCCGTGCATCAACATCACTTAACATTCTAATTTCGCGATAAACTCGTTCGATAGTTCGCCAGCAATTTTCGCTGTCGATTGTCACGTTATTGCCGCGCAAACATAAATGAAACTACGAATCTAAACAATTTCGATTACCGGCGCGCGCGGTTTATCTTTCGTCAAAATTGCTCTTCCGGTTAAATCAGTCGGATTCGTATTTTCAGCGCTAAAGGGAAATTCGCGATTAAAAATATCGAACACGAGACTCGACCCGATGCTCGTAGATGTGTCGCGTAGCTCTGAAATATAATGCTTCCATTATGAGAACGAGGACACGTATCGATAATCGAGCATTCCATTTCTTTCCTTTCGAACATTAAACGATAAGTATTAGAAGACTATCTTGGAAGATCGTTAGAAAACCTATAATCTCAGAAACTGATTGTAATTTGCAAACTACGAATTGCTCGATTCAATTTTTCGAAGACCAAATATTGTCAATTACAATATCAAATATTAAAGGTGAAATATTGGACGCGTGTTTCAACGCAAAAATTTTGGATAATTTTTAGAAGAAAGCGAAATTCATTAAAATTCGCGATCTTCGAATGGTTCGATACAATTTTCGGAAGACCGAATATTATCAAATATTAAAAGTGAAATACTAGATACGTAGTTCAACGCATAAATTTCGGATAATTTTTACAAGGAAGCGAAATGAATTAAAATTCGCGATCTTCGAATGATTCGATTCAATTTTCGGAAGACCGAATATTATCAAATATTAAAAGTGACATACTAGACACGTGTTTCAACGCAAAAATTTTGGATAATTTTTAGAAGGAAGCGAAATGAATTAAAATTCGTGATCTTCGAATAGCTGGATCAAATTTTTGAAAGACACTAGCAGAAATTATCGCGCGAAGCTCCTTTCGCTGATTACTTAATTTATTTATAATTTTGCAGTTTCTCGCGTGATTTCTTCGGCCGAGTGCGTTTCGTTTAAGGATATTTCACCCTCGGAGAGGGTCGAGGCTATTTCCACGGGGTGCCCGATGCACGGGGAGGTCGGCGGAACAAGTTCCTGTTTTCTTTCGAGATAATCAATGCGGGTCGGGCGAGCGTTTCCTTTTTAAAACCCAGCCACGTGTTTGACCGGCGCAATGAAACGCAGATGTTGCAAAATCGGCTCTATTAAATATAATAACCGTCGGGGGTTTTTATGCCTGAACGAGCCGGAATATGTTACGTAATATTTCGCTGTTCTGCTATCGGCCCGGCACAATGGAGGCAAGAGGCTGGAAGCTGCGGACGATGCCTTGCATCCGCTCCAAAGAACCGTCTCGCCGCGAACTGTTGTCATATATTCCCGACTCTGATTAATTCCAACGATTCGCCGGCGAAAAATAGGCAACTGCTACTATTTAAATCGCTCGTGATAAACCGTCACTCACCCTTGATAATCCTCGCTTCGATTTGCTTCTTCACTTCCGCTGAAACAGAAAGAAGACCATTTTAGACGTTTGCCTGAATATCATGTAAAAAATACTCAAAAACGTTATCGTTTTATCCCTTTATTTGTTTGTAAGTAAAATAATAGTCGAATTTTCAGGAGAGGTGGAGAAAGGTCACTTTTTGAAACTTATTAAACCTGGAAAACCGACAACTGTCGTCGGTTTGCGCGTAATAAAGGAAGAAATAGAAATTTCTTGCGAGGCTCAAAAAACGTCGGTTTCACAGAAAAGGCTTTGAAACATCGTGTTGCAACTGTCGGTTTGCAAAGAGATAAATTGTCAGATGTTCGAAAGAGGTCGCTTTGCCGGATACCAAGGACCCTGTCTCTTAAACTAATCAAACTCGCGGTGTAACCATAATTAATCCGCGTGGAGGGGATTGTCAAGCGTTCCTCTGGGTCAAAGATAACCGCTGCTGGAAGAAACGGAAAGCAGCCGAGTGCTAAATTGCAACTGTCGTGTATAAATTGTCAAACGTTCCTCGAGGTGGAAGAAGGCCGGTTTCTTCGAGGACCCAAAAGCGGCCGAGACCTCGTTTCTCGGACTGAAACTCTAGATACCACGGCGCAACTGTGGACAGGCACAAAAGCGATTGTGAAACGGTCCCGGAAGGTCGGAAAAGGTGGGTTCCATAGAAAGTGAAGTACCACCGAGCGAGTGAACCGCGAGTCAGCGGGGCCGACGTGTCCAGAAGCGAGCCGGGCCGCAGATAGGGATCGGTCGAAGGTGATTCCGTTGGAAAGTTGGGACGCGTGTTCCGGTAGCACCCTGCGGCACGCATCCGCGTCGAAGATGTGGCGAAGGATCGCCAGGAAAGGGTAGCAGAGTGGAAGGACGAGAGAGTGAATGCTGGCGCGCCGCAGAAGAAGAAGAGGAAGAAGAAAAAAAGAAGACAGAGAGAGATCAAAGGAGTGGGAATTGAACTGAGGAGGAGGCGAAAGAAAATATCCCAGGCCTACTGAAAAGATCTCCGCTAATGGGTATTATATTTTTCGTTAGGAGAGCCGACGGGATTATGGGCCTGTCAGAGGCCTAATAACTGGTCCCAGCCACCTCGCATCTGATACGGGAAACGGGGCCCTTCTCTTTATACAATGTGCGCATTAAAAACACTAATCGCAATGCGCACGAGCACGATCGCGCATTGTACTAGCGCATGGGATCATCAAAGGCCGCCGACCAAAGGCCGGGGGAAAAGCTTTTGCACACGCGCTCTCTCTCTCCTCTCCTTTTCGCCCTTTTTACCGGCCGACCTCGTGAGACTTCTTCCAGGCCCACAAGAGTTTCGTTTCTATCGCCGCCAGTCCGCCCACTCTCGCCTTTTGTGACCCGACAGCGGATTCATTTTATTTCTCCTTCCGGACAACCCTCTCTCCGAGAGAAACACAGAGAGAGAAGCCAAAGATACGCTACTTTCTTCTCCTTCTTCCGTTTCCTCCACCTTCTTACCTCGTTTTCCTTTTTTCCTCCGTTATCGTTGTTTTTCATACTAGGAATAGTTACCCTCGAGAGACGCGTGCCTCGAAAATCGTACGTCTTTCGAGGGTTTTTCGACTGGTACTCGGGTAATACGTTATAAAGTACCGTACACGAGGGAGAGATGGTGGATGGTGAATCCTTTGAGTACTCGGGAGACGGATCGAAAGGGGCGACAGATCGAGTGACTCGAATTCCTTGATTTTATACGTGTATACTTCTTTTGTGCGATGCTGGTGTTTAGAGCAGCGTAGATTGATTTCCGTTCTGTTGGTCTCGGGGACAGGGGTGTACAGATTTGTTTTCCAGTAGAGGGAGGATTGAGCGAAAGGGTTGTTCCGGGGGTTGACAGGGTGGAACGACTGTGGGAGATTATTGATGGACCGTTTCGCTGATTTCGAACGATGAATGCGCGAGTTAAGCAGGAACGAAGAGTTCGATGGAGGCTGCAGAGGGTGGTTTGGTGAAACAGCGAACGAGGGTTGAAGCAATTTTTTCTTCTCTCTTTTTCCTGTTCTTTATTTTTTTTTCTTTTTTTATCGGTTAGAGTCGTAGCTTATAAACGGATTTCGATACCTTGGCGCGCAACTCGTAAAACGATTTGCGTTTTAAAGCGTTAATCCGAATTATCCGCAGCGTTTTATTAACCAGCGGACAGCCGGGACTGGGCCGCTGGTAATTTCTGATGAATTTGTAATCGGAGTCGAGTGTTAATCAGTTTTGACAATTTCGTCGGAATTAATTGCGCGCGCGAGACTTCAAAACTGCATCCGATATTCAGCCGCGTTCGCATTGAAACACGCGGCTCCGGTGAACGGAAATTTAATGCGAAAAAAACAAACATTTTAATAAGAGTCATTAACATCGATTTCGCGTGGAAACGTTTATAATTCCGCCGAACCAAGCGGCAGAGAACCGTGTCGAAGAATTTTCCTTGTTTATCCTTTTAATCTCTCCGATCACTCGGCGATCTTTATTTCTATCTCCGTCTTGCACGTTTTCACGAAAATTTCCCGAAATTAAACGTTTTAATCATCGAATGAGTTTAAAAGATATTTCCTCCGGTTT